>NC_057800.1:107452359-107521108 GCF_018294505.1 Triticum aestivum | reverse complement strand
CCCTCGCCCATCCAGCGTGCTCGAGAGCTCCGTCACGACATCCTCGACCTCCCCACCAAGCCATGGAACTACGGACGCGCCACAACGTCGCCGGCATCGCCGTTTCCATCGCCGGCCGCCGAGGATCTTCACCGTCAATTCCCCACCATCGTCGCGTCCCCGAGCCGGCTAACCATCCCTACGGCACCGCTGTGAGCTCCTACGCCTCCCCTCCCTCTTTCCCCCTTCGATTGCGCCCTGTAGCCTCGATTCCACCGGAGCCGCGAGCTCGGCTCCGCTGGCGATGTCGCCACCGTCACTGCAGACAGCAAGGCTCGAAAACGAGCACGGCACCGTGCTCCTAGCATCTTCAGGAGCTCGGCGAGCCCCTTAGCCATCCCTCCCGTCCTCTGTGGCCTCGCCCCGCTCGAACCCGAAGCTCCGGCCGCCGCCGCAAGCCCCGCTCCGGCGAGCGCTGACCACCCCGCGTCCTTCCGTCGCCTTCTCCGGATGCGCACGAGCGCTAGGAACCCACAGAGCCTCTCCGCGCGGCGTTTGGACGCTGGAGCAAGAAACCCGAAGGTCTCCGCCGTCTCGGCCTCGCCGGCGTCAAGCCGCCGGCGGGTTAGGCCCTGCTGACCAGGGGTTTGACCCCCCCTGGGTCGATGACAGGTGGGGCCAGCCCCCCCTGTTAATTAGTTTAGTTTATTTTAATTTAATTACCCCCTGCTGACACTGACATGTGGCCCCTAGTGCCCTAATCTTTAATTAAGCTAAACTAAACCCCCCCTGTTTAACCCGTGTCACTGATGTGTGGACCCCACACGTCAGGTTTGACCTGGACCGCCCTGTTGACCTGATGACGTCAGGGTGAGGTCATGCTGACGCAATATTCATTTTCTGGAATTTAGTTTATTTTATAAATAATCAGAAAATTCCAGAAAATAGCTAAAACTTCAATAAATCGTAGAAAATTAACCGTAACTCCAAATGAAATAATTTATATATGAAAAATTATCAGAAAAATTCAAGGAATCCATCTGTACCATTTTCATGCATGTTAGAACAACTTATAGCTGCTGTTTAGCACAAATCAATTAAAGGGCATTTAAATAATCACATATGGAGTTTGAATTTGAATCTTGTATTCAAACCAACTTCATTTAATCTGTTGCTAGTTGCATTAGCTCAAAACACATTCATTTTGCCATGTCATGATCATGCATCATATTGTGCATTGCATTGATTGTGTTCCCTTCTGTGTTGCCGGTATTTGTTCCCTCTCGATAGACGTGATACCGATGATGTGATCGTTGACACTGATGAAGACTCAATATTATCCTCAGAAGTGCCAGGCAAGCAAAACCCACTTGTTCATTCCGATAAAATCCCACTCTCTCGCTCCTGCTCTCTTTTACTGCATTAGGACAACAACGACATATTTGTTACTTGCTGCGGTAGCTGAACCCCTTTATCCTTTGCATGACCTGTCATTGCCACAGTAAATAGATGAAACCCACTAGCATGAGTAGGAGTTGTTTGAGCCCTGATGTGCCTACTCATTCATGCTTGTTTGTCATGCCTGCTATTGCTTAGAGTTGAGTCAGGTCTGATTCATCGGGGATGAATCAGAGGCGTGTGAACATGTCCTACCATTGAGAGCTAAGTGTGTGAACACAATTTGGTAAAGGTAGCGGTGAGAGGCCATGTAGGAGTACATGGTGGGTTGTCTCATTGAAGCCGTCCTTAGGAACTGAGTTCTGTGTTTGTGATCCATGACTCAGCTACTACCATACATTGGGCCCTGAAATATGACCCCGCTCGACTTCTTAATCACCCTTGTCCTCTGTCCAGGAGTTGCAAGTAGTTTCTGGTGTTTGTAGTATGCTGGAGGCCGTGGACAGCGCTGACCGTAGGGGTGGGCTGTGATGCGGTAGGCACATGGCCGGGTAAACTGGGCACCCGTTTGGTGTCACGGAACCCTGTTCACATCGTTTGGGGCTGTGAGCGAAACTCCGGCCGGATCTCCTCATGGATGGAACCCGAATAGGCGATAAACCTGGACTAGAGACTTGAGTGTTTAGGTAGGTCATGGTCTACACCCACGTCGGCTTTCGCTTGAAGTCTGCCGAGCACATGTCGTGTGCAGACGCTAAGTGGTGGAAACATGTATGAAGAAGTACACCCCTGCAGGGTTAACATCATCTATTCGAATAGCCGTGTCCGCGGTAAAGGACTTCTGGGTTGCTTATATCAGTTCATAGACAAGTGAAAGTGGATACTCTAAAATACACAAGATAAGCGTGAGTGCTATGGATGGCGTTCTCGTAGGGAGACGGGGGCGGATCCATAGTGGTGTATTGATATGGTGAATATGTGGACTCGTGTGCGCCACCTCAAAAGAGTCGCTTGCAGTCGTAGTTTAGGATAGCCACCGAGTCAAAGCTGGCTTGCTGCAGTTAAACCCCACCATCCCCTTGTTGAAAATGATGCATATGTAGTTAGTTCTGATGTAAGTCTTGCTGGGTACATTTGTACTCACGTTTGCCTATTTTATGTTTTTGCAGAGAGACTTCAGTCTCATTAGTAGTTCCACGTGGACTTCGACGTTTAGCTTGTTACCTCAGCTACGATCTTGTGCCCTCGGCAGGATCTGGTAGATAGTCAGGCTTTCAACCTTTTTCATTTATAGACGTCTGTACTCAGACATGATAGCTTCCACTTGTGCTTTGATTTGTATGCTCTGAATGTTGGGTCGTGAGACCCCTGTTTGTAATATCTCGCTCCTCGGAGCCTATTGAATAAATACTTGAGTCGTAGAGTCATTTTGTGATGCCATGTTGTATTGCACATATCGAGCATATTGTGTGTATGTTATTGAAATGCTTGGTATGTGTGGGATCTGACTATCTAGTTGTTTATCCTTAGTAGCCTCTCTTACCGGGAAATGTCTCCTAGTGTTTCCACTGAGCCATGGTAGCTTGCTACTGCTCCGGAACACTTAGGCTGGCCGGCATGTGTCCTTCTTCGTTCCTGTGTCTGTCCCTTCGGGGAAATGTCACGCGATGAATACCGGAGTCCTGTTAGCCCGCTACAGCCCGGTTCACCGGAGTCCTGCTAGCCCAGTGCTACAGCCTGGATTCACTCGCTGATGACCGACACGTTCGATGCTGGGTCATGGATGCCTGTCCCTGTAAGTCTGTGCCACTTTGGGTTTACGACTAGCCATGTCAGCCCGGGCTCCTTATCATATGGATGCTAGCGACACTGTCATATACGTGTGCCAAAAGGCGCAAACGGTCCCGGGCTAAGGTAAGGCGACACCCGTGGGAATACCGTGCGTGAGGCCGCAAAGTGATATGAGGTGTTACATGCTAGATCGATGTGGCATTGAGTCGGGGTCCTGACATCCTGCACCTGAACCAGCAACATTAGCTCCTCCCACTCAATCTGAAGCGCCAGAAGACTCGGCTGTCCATGCTCAATTGGACCCTCCCGAGCCGTCAGCTGACGAAACCATTGTCGATCCATCCACCGTCAGACCGTCCGGTTCAGCTAACCCGCCAACGTCTTCTGACCATGACGTTCTGATCACTGGCAGCAGATTCATTGAGTCGGGTAATCCGACTGTGCTGGCCAGGCATTCTGCCAAACAGGAGGCCTTGGAGAAGCAGAAAGTACGGTTTGATATCTCTCACTATGCTCACCTGAACGTTAGTGATGTGTTGTCTGGTTATCTCAGTCATGTGCATTCCAGCCGTGACTCGGAAATTGAGATGGTCAAGCAATTGCAACTGAAATATGAGGTATGTTCTCTGGTTTATATATACTCTGCCAGCCCCCAAGTCTTCAGATTATGATGAACCTGAATGATCTGTAGACTTATGAAATAGGTTGATACCTTGTCTTTAGATTTTTCCTAAGTCCAACAGATTAGTATAAACTTCACCTGTAGTCCCCAAGGGCCGGCTCAAGTTATCATAAATGAGCCGGTACTTAACTTCATAACCGTCTTAAATCAGTCCAAATAAGTAGTATGATCCGGCTCAACTTTAAAACTTTTTGAATGTAATGCATTAGCCCCCAAGTGCCAAGCGTTGTTACTTTATAAAACACTTGGGACTTGAAGCATAGAAGAGTCATTTTGCATAAAAATTGCTTTGGCAGACATTAGCCCCCAAGTGCCAAGTGGTATTGCGTTGCAAAGCACTTGGGACTTCAATCATTATAACCTTTAGTTAAATCTTGACACACCTGTGCATGTTTGTACACTACAAAAAATACACTTCCGTGATGATACGTGTTTGTCATAGTAGGTCGCTTTTTTGTCATGCATGTACATCCATGACAAATTTATGACAGAACAAGATAGTCATACCTGTGCTGTCGTAGAAGTGTTCCATGACATTACCAAAATTATCATCATGGAAGTGTCCACTTCCATGACGATAAATCGCGCGTCACAGAAGTTCTTTTGTCAAGGGTGACCGACACGTGGCATCCACCGTAACGGAACGCCGTTAAGCTATCGGGTCGGGTTTTGGATCCGATAACCCGTTAACAGTCCCGACCAATGGGAAATTTCCACGTGTAAAATTCTTATTGGCTGGACGAAACACATGTCAGCTTGTCAGTGGGTCAGATAGGCGCCTATGATATGTCGACATGTGGCACGGCCCAACAGTGGCTCATTTAGCTTACAAAGCCGGCCCGTTTGACTTGGTCAAAAGTTAACGGGCTGGCCCATGAAAAGCCTGTTAACGGTCTCTTCACAAATAGCCCATTTTACGGCCCGTTAACTCACGACCCGTTAGGCCCTAAAGGAAATCGGCCCAACATCGTCATGTGGGCCGTCGAATATAATACCAGCCCATTTCACTTTCGGCCCATGTATGGCCCACGATGTCTTTCGACCCATATGAGGCCTTCGTATCTTTCGGCCCATTACAGGCCCATGGTGAGTCTAGCCCATAATGAACAGTAAATTTCTTTATACCCGTTAACGGCCCGTGATTTACATGGGCCGTTTCCAGCCCGTGTTAGCTTTCGGCCTATTGATGGCCCATACGTTCTTGGGCTCCTTTTCGTCCCTCGATTACTTCCGGCCCGTTACTGGCCTGTTCCACTAATGGTCCCAATTCGGCCCATGGCAAGAGTCGGCCCGTTTCTGGCCTGTTAACCCATTGCCCCGTTTCCAGCCCGTCCTATATTCTGGCCCATTAATGACCCGTTATGCCCGTGACAGAATTAAGCCATTGCTGTCCTACGGCCTGTTAACGGCCTGTTAACATGCTGGGCTGATACCAATTATGCCCGATTATGGCCCATGTAGACACATTTATCCGACGGCCCGAGGCCCACCGATTACAGGCCCATTTATCGACGCCCGTAGGTGACCCATGGATCCTACGGTCCGTATATGGCCCATGGTAGTTGCAGCCACTAGCAAACCAGGGAAAAAGAAGACTAGGAAATAAATAAGGCCGAAACTAACGCTAGGCTATTAAGGCGATTGCACAGATTACATCCACTCGGCATCAAAGATCGCCACCAGTGCAAATATAGGGAACACCCTACACTATACAAAAATGGCTTGCTGTTTTCTTCAGGCGATGGCTGCACGTTAAGAATACATTTTCTATCGCACCAAAACAAATTACAACTATATAACGAAAGGAAGGTTGGCATAAAACTTAACAGTCTAGCAGATAAATGCACCACCAGAAGTTCAGAAGCTCAGTTCATTTGACCTGACTGTTACGTTTTCATGTTGTATTGTCTGATGGAGCACCATAACCCTCGCCTTCATTTCCCCTAGGCTCCTGAACAACATAGCAAATGTCTGATAGTCTGGTTTCAAAACCATGCATATCTTGACGACATTGAGCAATGTTTCTCCTTGTTTCACAATGGGTCTCTGTTAGGGAATGGACTTGTGTCTGGAGCGCAGATACAACATTGCTTTGAGCTTGCATATCTTGATCATGAGGTAGTTTGGACGATATTGCCTTAACAACCAACCCAGTATTACGCAGGAACATGCTTTTGGCACTGTTAGTGGACAGGTACTGACCCACTGAAGAAAGAGCTGACATTGCGGTTATAGTTGCCTCGCCACCTTCAGAAGGTGGCGGTTCCACCATTTTTTCCATAGCTTGCTGAAAAGTTGAGGTTTTACATTAGTAGTACCAGAACAGAAGATATTAAGGAGGCAGCAAAACCAAACAAAATAGTTGTGGTCTATATACAGAACTTATTCTGGTGAACCCATGTAAAATATGAGTTGTATTTTATTGCAAAGTACATAATAAAACCAGGTTCCAAACATATGACCATGTACCATCGCTAATGTATTGTCTATTTCTTCACATTGTATTAAGGGCTAAGGATGAAGAGATGAAGTTTATAATACGGTAAGCATAGTATGACGTCATTCATATCACAAAACAACTGAGAACAGACAAACAGGCAATTGTAATGTTGTGTGGGCAAGTCCAGCACGGAACTAGATTACGGGTCAAGATGAAAGGAACATCACTCCTCTCTTTTAAACCTTGTAAGGTGTAATGATACGCTAAGACAATTGTGTATAAAATTGAAAAGAGTAATAGACATTGGCTGCAAACCATGTAGTTCAAGGCACAAGTTAGAGTAAGTAGTAGTTAAAAGGCATGAGGATTAAGGACTTATAACAGCGGCTTTGACTGGTGTAGTCATGCCCTTCTTCTTGCTGGTGTGACAGTCCTTGAAGATTTCCACAGCATTTGGTTCAGGTACTTTTTGGTCCTTGCGGGCTTTCCTCTGCATTTGGAACAAGTCAATATAGATCTGATAATATGGTACAGCGAAAAGAGTGAAATAGCAGCTAATTACAAGAGCCTCACAGTGTGCAATATAGCTATGAGATCCTGTCGTCTGTTGGAATTTCACTTTCGTACAGTTGGCCTTGTTCTTTGAACAGTTCACCTACAAGAAGATAGATTTGTATGGCACATGCGTAAATAGGACTTCAACTTGTGATCTGATGACATATATATAATGTACTTGATACTTCGGATCGGACCAGTGTTTTACGAGGCCTCTCCAGTCTTCATCGGATATATTTTCCACTGGAGATGTTTGGGCAAGTTCACTGTTAGCCTTGCCTTCAAAGTGAGTTTTTCTCAAGTTATACCGATACTGTCGCAGAGCAGACTTGAAAACATGGGTGCAAGCTTGTATGGTTGCATCATCTTGGCTATCCAACTTGAACCTGATCTGTTGAAAATTATGGGAGTCTCATTATCAGCAACCTAGAAAGTATTGGACAAAGCAAGACGATATTACTACTTTCCATACATAACCATACTTATAGATAAATGGTCGAGGAAGGTGTTGAACTGGTTTTCGTCTTTGTCATTCCTGTACTGAATCCATGTTGGGAGGATACGTACATGACACCTAATAACAACCGCTGCCTCTGATACTAACTTGGCTGACTCTGTAGCATCACGTGGCCTTTTTAAACCTGCCTCAAAACGGATCTCCATTCTTCCTCCTCTAGATTTAGTTAACCTATCGAGCATTATCCCTGATGTTTGTTTCCTCTTGCGCCTAGGTGCTAGTCCAACAACAAACATAGGAAGTCTTAGTGTACATCAAACTGTGAGACTACATATAAAGAAGCATGCAACTGTAACTTGACTCCAGCAACTACCTTCTTGCTGTTGAAGCTCACAAGGTTCATCTGATATTGCCAACTCATCTTGTGTCAAGAGTGCTTGGGAAGTAGTGTCAGGTGGCAAGGGAGCTTGGGAACGTGCTGCTAGCTCAGTTGACGCACGAGTACGTCGTGTAGCTGGTAGTACTGTGGTAGGTGTTGCAAGAACTAGGGCTATCTCTGCTTGTTTGGTGGCAGCTATTTGTTTATGTTTGTCTTTTTTTGCAACTTGTGTAGTATGGGATGCCGTGTTTGTAGAATTTTTTGCTGGACTTTGACCTTCTATTGCACCATCAGTACCAGCAGAATCTGCAGGATTCATCCGCTTCTCATTCCCTGCCATTCTGTGTTTCTTCCTCTTTCTCTGTGCCATGTTAAGTCAAGCCGACAAGAAAAACGAATAACAATTTAGTTCTTCAGAACAAATTGATGTGTGATGCAGACGAACTGAACTTTGATGTTAGACAACCACATGATAGGAGGATGTAATATGTATGAAAAATAGGACGGAAGAGATAACCAGAACTATGATGTGTAAACTAAGAAGAAGACATTTCACCAAATTAGAAGAAATGCAATGGAAGGTAGACACCATATGAAAGATGCTACAAATATCACTCTGCCAAGTTAATAGTGTCTCATCATAAATGGCGTTTAAACAAATGTGAAGCAGTACAAGAAATAAATCATATGCAAGATGCAAACAACATCACACTACCATATTAGAGGTCTCTTGTCATTAGTGCCATTGCATATTCACAGCATTGCATATTCACAGCTTATGATGTGTAAACTAAGGAGAAGGCATTTCAACAAATTAGAAGCAATGAAAGCTAGACACCATATGAAAGATGCAACGAATATCACTCTACCAAGTTAAAACTGTCTCGCCATAAGTGCCATTTCAACAAATTAATAGTACAAGCTAGAAAAGAATGCGAGATGTAACCTATATCACACTCCAAAGTCAAATGTGTCTTATGATAAGTGATTGTTGCATGTTACACAACAGTAGTAATATGATGTAAGAACATGGTGTGATAGACAGATATTGTATGTTCTAGAAACAGGAACATGTGTCTTACTCAAGTATAATGTGTAAAGTAAGCAGATGGAATTCAACAAAATTAGAAGCAATACAAGCTAGACATCACACATAACATGCAACCACATATAACAGTGCCAAGTTAGAGGGAGCACTAGTGATGCTGCACTAGGGGAGACGTGCTCATCATAAACACAGCTTTGTTGAGTGTCTATGCATGTGTTGTCTTGGAAATCATCTTGGGGGTGTGGAGGAGTAGAAACTGTAGAGGCCCTCCGTTCGGAAGGACCACCTTTATCCGCTGCCTTGCTAACTTCCTTCCGCTTTATTGATTTTGAATTGTCAAGTAAAACCGACAAGAAAAAGCAATAAAATTGTCTCTTCAGAACTCATTCATGCATGATACTAACAATCACTACTTTGATGTAAGGCAAACACATGATACCGGGATGGAATATGTACGAAAAACAGGACGGCATGACATGTTCACAACTGTTTGTGTAAACTAAGCAGAAACCATTCCAGCAAATAAGAAGCAATGCAAGCTAGACACCACATGAAAGATGCAACCAATATGACTCTGCCAAGTTAAAAGCGTCCCATCATAAATGGAATTTCAACAAATTAGAAGCAGCGCATGCTATAAATCATATGAAAGATGCAACTAATATCGCACTGCATATACTAAAGGTGTCTCGTCATGTTGATTGATGCGTGATACAAAAAAACAATAGTTTTATGTAAGGACATGCTTAATAGACAGATGTACTATGTACTAAATATAGGAAGGCATGTCACATTAACAGGTATAATGTATAAGCTAAGCAGACTAGCACATGCAGTTTAACCAGATTGGAAGAATTACAATCTAGACACCATATGCAACATGCAACCACATATCACGCTGCCAAGTTAGAGCAAGCACCTGCGATGCTAGTGTAGGGGAAATGCTGTAATCAACTATAGAGCTACGTTCACTATCTTCATGTAGCATTTCTGTTTCTTGAGAATCATGTCGGGAGGTTGACGCTGCATTCTTTAAATGAGGAGTAGTCCCCTTGCCTGCCTGCCTCGTCATAAGTGATTGATGAGGGATACACAAGAACATTAGTTTGATGTAAGAACATGGTTAATACACAGATGTACTAGTATGTACCAAAAACAGAAAGGCATGTCATATTCAAAGGTATAATGTGTAAGCTAAGCAGATGCAATTTAACCAAATTGGAAGCAATACAAGCTAGACATCCAGCTGGAGTGGTGAGCATGATCATCTAGGACCTGAGAGCCTGGTGGGAGGCGGGCTGCTTCGCCACCATCACAGCTTTTTAGTTGGCTTCCAGGTGATGCCTATCTTTGCTGGGCTTGTCACTGGCTCGGCCAGTGCCCTGACTAGCTATTTGTCTTCTGGTGCTCACGGGATGGTGGTTCATGTAAAAAAATATATCTTTCCTTATCTTATCGACTTCGGCCTTTCGAATACAAGCTAGACACCATATGGAACATGCAACCACATATGACACCGCGAAGTTAAAGCAAGCACCTGGGATGGTGGTTCATTGCGAGCGAGGTCATCAACTCCAGAGCTACGTTCCCCGTCTCCATCTGCTGACACTGCACCCATTAAAGCGTTGAAACGTGTCTTGCCTAGCCACACAACAAGCTGGAGCGACTTATCTCTTTTCTTTTTGGCTTCTCTCATGGAAGCAGAGTCTAAAATACCCTTGCATAAAAACACAACAGTGAGAGTAAGGGTGAAGTGTGTGCAGAACTAGTGCACTGTAAAAGTAGCAGATAGCAGGTGGCTGAAAAATAAATGACAGGAGACATATGATAGCTCTACAACATTGCATAGCAAACAAAATTAGATTCTACTCCGTATGATTTTGTAATATATGAGCACAGGAAATGCATGTACTCCTCCAGCACACCACCACATGTGGTCATATCTAAGATAACAGTCGGCTGAAAATAAATAGGTCA
Source organism: Triticum aestivum (assembly GCF_018294505.1). Lineage (NCBI taxonomy): Eukaryota > Viridiplantae > Streptophyta > Magnoliopsida > Poales > Poaceae > Triticum > Triticum aestivum. The sequence continues at coordinate 107,510,402 of NC_057800.1, read as the reverse complement.
GTCGATTTTTTTAATGAACCGTCCGATCTATAAGGAACGGGCAGATGGCCTTCCTCTACCTCCCGCTAGTCACTGTTGACGATCTTTCTCGAACCGCCAGCAACCACCGGCCCAGACCCCTGCCTCCGCCGCCCCGCCCTCCCATCGACCTCACACCACCGCCGTGCTTGGTAGCGCCCCCAGGCCATCCCTTTAATCCCGGCCAACCTCCAGATCAGGCGCCGGTAGATCTAGGCCGCACACGCCCCTATGATAAACACCAAGGCGCTGCTTCCCTGGTGTAATAGGCGTACTAGCGCCTGTTACGCCGGGGAATGTTTCCGTTAATTGGGAATCAAGTGGCCAGAAATTGAAATTCAGAGGGGCGACGGACGTCTAGCTAAGGTGAAATAGTATATGAGGAGAAACCTTGTGCATCACGAGTTACTAGGAACATCTAGTATCAAGAAGAAGCGGTCAACTAGTGTCTTCTGTGGGATGAATACCGTGCAAGCAGAGACGTAAGATTTGCACAAATAAGGGAAGAGGAGTACCTTTTTCGGTTGCCGGTGTGGTCACCCCCACATGTCGCGTCGATCTTCTTGTTTTTACCAGGGAAACCGATGTTCTGGAGGGTGCATGCTTGGATGAACCCATGGCGAAATTGTTGACTGTGTTGCCGTGGTCGTATGTCGACGGAGGGGAAGCAGATCTGAGGCCGCGAAGGACGGCGTAGCAGGAACAGCTCCGGTGCGGTGGAGGGTGGCAAAGTTGGAGCGGCAGTAGTGAGGCGCAGGACGACGTGGTTGAACTGGCTCGGGTACGGACGGCTCAGCCTCGGCTTCAACTACTAGCCGTGGAGGGCGTTGCGGTTGAGGTTGCGGTGGACGACGACGTCGGGGTATCGGCTCTAGCGTGATGGAGGAGGGCGGCGGTTGATGGGTGGGATGAGGTGGCGGACGGAGGACGCCGGGATTTCGCGGCTGGTGGAGAGGTAGTTTTGGCGCCCACGGAGTACGAATGGGGAATCAGACGGGTGGGGGGGAACCATGTTTCGGTCTGGGACGCGCTTGTTTTTGGCTTTTTTGAACAGAAGATGGGACGCGCTTGTTTGAAATTTGGGGAAAGTACAAACTTTGCCCCCCTCTTAAATTTGGGACCTACAGCGGGTCGGGGGCAGGATGGTAATCCCAGGTGTCCCAAATAGTGGACGGGAGCGATTTCAGCCGCGCGAATGTGTGCTTAGGCGCCATTGTGTATGAATGTTTTTCGAATGCGGTTGCGTGGCGTCTAGATGAAGCTACAAACCTACCCCAGTTTAGACCTTTGGACGTCGGGCCGGTAGGTTTCACGGGTCGGAGTTATTAGAAAAGTAATTTCCTTGTACTACCAAACATTGGTCTCACGCGGTTTCGGGTGAGTAGAGGCTATTTTGGCGCTTCGTTCGAAATTTTGAAACACAAGCATTCACGTTTAGAGTACTCTTGAACTATGAGGATTGGCCTAAATATACAACGTTATATTTGACCTTGTATGTTTGAAAACCTCATTAAATTATCCGCTTCTTTTTGAAATTTTGACACTTGAAAATCCTATAACTACGATTATTTTGGAATGGAGGAGCTAAATTTGAATCTATTTTGTACACGACTACATATGCTATTATGTACAAAATCAGAGCAAAGATTGGTGCCCCCATAATTTGGGTATGGTTTACAAATGCCATGATATCAAATTCAAATAATTGAATGGACTTCATGTTGAATTCGATTTTTTTAAACCACCTTAAGTTGAATTCAAATGTATGCTAGTTCATAGGTAGTAGCTATTTATAATGTCCATTGTGTAACTTTCGTATGTATAATGTGCTTTACACACACAACATGAACTATACTCACGTTTATATTCGATTGCTAAAGCGATGCATTGTCTGGAGTTCAAAATACTAACTATGTGGATCAATTGTGTCAAATAATAACATAGACATGCTCAAATTCGATAGAATCTAGATGTCTGATGGATCAATGACCGCTCCTTATGTGAATTGCAAATATCATGATCCCATCCTAATATTTGGATACAATTTATATCTTTAATCAATGTGTAGAGCAGTCTTTTACGTGTAGTTTCACTCTCCATCGGTGGTCTCTCACACATGCTCACACAATCTCTCCCGAGGTGTCTTTCTCGCACACATGCTCTAGATATAACCCTCCCTCTCTCTCATAACCATTTACAACTATTTTCACTAACCTTTATCACAAGCACTCTTCCTCTCGCAAACATACACACGCACAATCCTCATCGACCCTTTCTATATACATGGACCTGCCTACGTGTCTCATGTACGCACATTATCTTTATGCCTGTCTCTCACGCATTGTCTCACACCTCTCTTCCTAATCGACGAGTATGATTCTAGCAGAGCATTCTGTAGGATGCCCCTTAAAGTTAGGTTGGATGAATAGTAATATAAGAGATAAAGGGGTTACCTTAGTCCGAGAACCTAGGGTTACAAATCCTAGCCGGCTTTGTCAGTGGACACAGAGTCCTTCACAATTCTGCTATCTTTGTCTTGTACGACTAGTCATCCATGGGTCTTCCTAAATGCGTCACGGGCCAACCAATGTGGCGCAGGACGGAACAGAACGAAGGGCCTCACCTCGACCCACCGGACCTCACGCGGTGACACACCCTCTGCCCCCACGTCTCATTATCTTCTCACACCCACAAATACCAACACAAACACCACACACATAGAAAATTTCTCCTGGTGCCTCTATTCCCTCCCCCTTGCATATACACACTCAACGGAATGGAATCTCTTGTCGTGACGTCATATTCGTCTCTCTCTCTCTAGACCACTCTCATTTCTCGTGCTATCTCTCCCACGCCCCCCCGTCGGCCCCTCTATCCATGCCTCTCTCGAATACGTAATACACACACATACCTCTCTAGGCCCCGCCAAATGCATCAACTACACATTCACACATGTTACACCATGTACCCCATTGATCTAAAAATCCCTCTCTTCATGTTTATTTCGCATACAACATTCCTTTTGAATAAAGTGTGGCCAAAAAAATATTTTAGAGTTTCTACATATATACAACATTACAAAGTTATATGGAGGAGTACGAACGCTAATTTGCATTGCATGGTGCCCACAATGATATTTATTCCGCACTGTGAATTTGTATATTTTTATACTATATACAAAGTTAGTCATAATAAAGAGAAACGAAGAGCATCTCTCTCTCCATCACATACCCCCCTGTACGCCCTTTCATGTATGCATACAAAACTATCTCCAGGTCCTCTAAAAGTAAGCCCCCCCAGAAAATTCAGGCATGTTTCATCTTTCTCTCGCGATATATGCAATGACGATCATTGTATTTGAAGCGAAAGCACGATACGTACATTGGACTTCAGAATCCACTCATTACGGTCACCATTTATGTTTAGTGGTTATTATGCAGTCACGGGCTCACCGTACAACTCTGTATTTGCTCATGACATGACTAGTTGACCAGTTAAACGCTCCACGTGGCACCTCTAGTGTTGCATCACATTATCTCACTACCATCGTGCCCACCTGTCGACTTGTATCTACTCTACATCTACACTCTTATAAAATACATAAAATACACTCTTATAAAAAACAGAGTTGGTGATGATGGTGTGCCTGCCATCCTGCAATATAGGCCGTCCGATTTATATCTGACGGATAGGAAAGAAACTATGGCAATTTTGCAAAAAAGGTACCCACACACCTCTCCACATTTGCAAATAAGGCCTTCCCTCGTTCATCCTTTTCTCTCACAAGATAAACAAGTCATACAAATGCATCTTGATGTTACGTGCAACGCACGGGCATCTTGCTAGTAAGAATGAAAACAAACGACAAAAAATATTTGGACGGTGGTTCAAAGTCATGACCGCGGGCACAGCAGACAAGGTGGCCTTGTATTGGTATGCTGAGCCGTCTGTTTTAACACACAGGAGCTGGTGTGGTGATTATACACACACGCACGCATGCACACGAACTGCATCCACGCAACACTCACACAAACACATGCACCCACGCACGCACGCAACACTCACACGTACACACGCAGCCACGCACGCACGCAACACTCACACGCACGCACGCAACACTCACACGCACACACGCACGCATGCATGCACACACCAGTACACCACACGACCAACACACACTCTCACGCTCAAGTGCTCAACCTACACGTGCATGCGCACACATCAGGCCCTGACAGACACATACACAACCAGGTGATTCCCGCGCACGGGTTGGAGCCTTGTCGCGCCTGCGTAAATTTGTGTTTATCTGACCTTTTGCCTATGCGAACTGACAGGTGGGACCCACAACGAACATGGTCAATTTAACTAGTCAACATGGCGCCACGCAGACTATTTGGCCGGTCAACAGAGTGCAATCCGATGCTGAGCTGTGAGCAAGTGACCGTATAATCACCGCAAAACGTATATAGTGACCGTAATCAGCTTATTCTGAAGTTCGGTGACCGTATTACGCTTTTCTCTCTGTAGGCCCTCCAAAACTACATCTCTACACGTTCTCGCATGTTACATCTAACAACTATGCAATACAGCACTACTACTACACTCTAACACAATAAATCATATGTGTTTTTAGTTTTACTAGATATCATATTGTTACTTATAATTATTCAGTTTGCATACATTAAAATTGCCTTTGAAATGTATGGCCAGTATCATCTACCGCGCGGGAAAAATCCCGCCCTTTCCTGTTTAATCGGGTTTGTATCGATGGATCGTGCGAAACAGCAAAACTATACTAGTACTATACAGTACAAGTGACAGTTCACTGGGCCGTCGTGTCGTCTACTCCTCCGTCGTAAGAGTGGAGCGCTCGCTTTCATAAATCTTCTAGTCCCTTTCGCCGACATGTGGGACATCAAGCTACCGGGTCCACGTGCCATACCGGAATACAGTGCAGAGCAGCCGGGGTGAAGCACCCCAGTCATGGCGCCGGCGTAGTAATGAGCAATGAGGCGTCAAATCACAAAGCTGCACCTTTCCCGCAGTTAAGTTGGAGGGACGAAGCAACCATCATTTCACTCGTTGCTGAATCCGCTTCTCCCTCATCTTCTTCAACTTAACCACGTGTTGCTTCTGCCGTTGTTCTGCCTCATGTGGGACGCGGATCGGCTTGGTAAAGCACTGACACGTGGGACCGCATGTTAGCAAACCGCCAGGACAACGTCCTCCGAAAATAAGAAGCCTAATCCTAGACTTACAAAGGGCTACGTAGCTGCTACGTATACTTTCCATCTAATCTATATATGCCCCCCTGATTTTCAGGTGGGGTGGGCCTAATCCTCTCCTTTAATCCAATCAAATAGTCCCACATCACATCAGTTCGTAACTTTACGTAAACCATTACGTGGATGTAGCATTGCTCAAATAAGAAACCTCCCCCGCCATCCGCGCGGCAAAATCACCTCCTTTTTACTAATCTCGATTCTATAATTTTTTAGATCAATATAATTGAGATTTGTATAGATAGCACACAGGAGCAAAACCAAGTGGTACGGTTAAGGGCATCCACAATGTGTAGCCAAATGTGAAAATAGCTTTTGGCATCGTGGGAACCATTGTGGACGGTGTTGCCAAAGCGAAAAAGATGGAACCGAAGCTCCGTGATTGATTGATTGAAGGAATAGAAAAATGCAACGTCTCTCCTCTTTCTCCCATGCTTGGACGCATGTAGTACTACAGTATAGAGCACAGAGTCTACTCCCCTGTCCCTTCTATCACAAATCACAAAGCAGTGAGGCGTCAAATCACAAAAGCACGGACGAAGCAACCATCATTTCACTCTTCGCTGACTCCGCTTCTCCATCGTCTTCTTCGAGAAGCCATCTCACCGCATTAGTTACTCCTAGTAGTACTAGTAAAGGACTTCCTGGATGCAAATGGTGTTCTCCGTCGAACGCACTTCGCCAAACCACCACAAAAAAAATATCGTCGACGTCACCGCAATGGGGAAGGAAGTCAAATATAGTTACTACCTCCATTTTTTTGTACACAAGGCCAGTATATCAAAATTACAATTTGGAAAGGGCCACTAACACTAATCGAGGCAAAATTGATGGGGTTAGCAACCAAGGACATTAATATCCCCTGCATGCATGCGGAAGTGAGAAGGTTGGTTTGCATGGCGCTGCATTAATCAAGCGATGAGGAGTGAGATGGTTAGCTCTTTGGTCTTTGGAGAAGAAAATACGCATTAATTGACACGTGAAACGAGGATTTGTATCGATTAAATCCCGCGAAGGAAAACCCAGCCTTTCTTTTTTAACACTAGTACTCCTAGTACGTACTAAAAAGAAACGGAGGGAGTACGTACTTATCCTGTTTGGGTCTAGGCCTTGCATTGCCAAACTTCGCCACACATTTTTGCCAAGCTTGCCTAAAGTTTTCAAAATGAGAAGGAGGTACACTTGCGCACGGCTATCGCGGTCGCACCGCACCCTCACACGGTCGCTCCTGCACGCCGCGGTCGCACCGCACCCTCACACAGTCGCTCCTGCACGCCGCAAACCCAACCAAGGGAACGCACCCTCACTGACACATGCTGTCGCATGTGAACACACCAAACTCAGCCATCCTATCGCTGACACATAATTTTCATTCATAGAGTATGTTTATCCAACCGCATGTTGGGGAGTATCCGTACGGCCCGTGCGGTGGTCTGTTGGGGAAGAAGAAGAGGTGAGGAAGAAGGAAAGAAGGGTTAGGAGACGTAGGATATTCATCCAACCGCCTGAAATGGTAGACTGACCCAAGTCAGGCGACTTGCATAACAAATATATGTTTTTACACACAAAAGATCCATGAAAACAACAACATAAAGAAAAACTATCACTGCTCGCAGAAAGAGACGGCCTCGTCGTCTTTGGCTGCCGGCGCGAACCAGCCGTCGCTGCCGACGTGTGTCTCCGCACCGTGGTTGTCCTCGGCCTCCAGCTACTCGTTCAAGCGGAGCGTGCGGGCGCTCTGCACGGACGAGAGCACAGCCCGGTTCAAGTCGAGGACGTCCGGTTCCGCCTGCAGGAGGGCCTCGATGGCAGCGGCATCCGCGCGCTCTGCGTCGAGTCGAGCCTCCGCCGCCCGGTTCAAGTCCAGGACGTCCGGTTCCGCCTGCAGGAGGGCGTCGATGAGAGCGGCATCCGCGCGCTCTGCGTCGAGTCGAGCCTCTGCCGCCCGGTTCAAGTCCAGGACGTCCGGTTCCGCCTGCAGGAGGGCCTTGATGGCAGCGGCATCCGCGCGCTCCGCCTCAAGTTGAGCCTCCGCCGCCCGGTTCACATCCACGACATCCGGTTCCGCCTGCAGGAGAGCCTCGATGGCAGCGGCATGCGCGCGCTCCGCGTCGAGTTGAGCCTCTGCCTCCCGGTCCTCCTTTAGTATCGCCATGTTGAACCGCTGGTCCGCCTGCACCATGCGGGACTCGGACGCCGGCACGAAGTCGACGTCCATCGTCTCATACCCATCGGGGGCCTTCTGCGCCGCGACCTCCGCCATGAACATTGGATCGGCTTCCTCCTCCTCGTAGCTTGGCTCCAGAGAACTCGGGGATTGGCCCGCCGCAAAGCGAGCTTGGGAACGGAGGTCTGTGGCGCCGACCGCCACCGCGATTTCTGCGCGGCGCTCCGGCGTCAGCATCTTGTAGTAAGTGATCTTGCGGCGCACCATGGCTTTCCGGCGAACTAGGGGACGCTTGATGCGGGCTAGGGGATCGAAAGGTGGGGGAATGGGCTGGAGATTTGGTGTGGTTTTAGGGCAGTGGCTGGCGTAGGCCGAGCAGCGAAGGTTCTGGTGTGAATAGTGGTTCCGGTGACGACCGGTCAATCGGTTTTGACTGTACATCGCTCTTGTCGCGTTCGCGTTGCAGCCCGGCACGCTGGACCCTCCACGTCGCCCACCGAATGGAACGCGCTTCGTCTTGCGTTTTCGCTCGCTTGTGGGACCGCAGTTGAGAGCAAACCGACGTCCCTCCCCCTCCCCGCCTGCGTCATTTATTATACCACCACTCCCTCCGTTTTATGCGGAGTAAATAAAAACAGAGGGAGTATTACTACGGATGAGGATCCCCTGACGTGGCCGAACCCATTGAGTAACTGACATGCGGGGCCTAGCAAGCATGGGGTCCGCCAGTAAGTGACCGAAAGGGAGGGTAAGGCAGGGATACCTACGTCAGAGGATCCACTTCCACTATACTACTTTGACCAAATGTTAGAGTAATAATATATGACATGCAACTTACACAAATGTTAGAGTAATAATATATGACATGCAACTTACACAAAGCATACAGGGTCTAATGCGTTTTTCGAGGCTAACTTTGACCAAATGTTAGAGTAATAATATATGACATGCAACTTACACAAAGCATACGGTCAAATTCGTATGTGAAAGGAGTTTCCAATGATATAATTTTCACATTATACATCTCATGTACTATTAATCTTGTCAATAGTCAAATTGGAAACCATCTCGAGTACAAATCTAGGAGTACGTACGAATCTAACAATATTGATTGGGCGTTGTTGAATGTTGATACCTTTTTTTATCAAAGTAGATATACTTTGACTACACATAAAACTTATATGTAAACTACTCCCTCCTTCCATCTGTATAGGGCCTAATGCGTTTTCGAGGCTAACTTTGACCAAAAGGTAGAGCAATAATATATGACATGCAACTTAAATAAAGCATACCATCAAATTCGTATGTGAAAGGAGCTTCCAATGATATAATTTTCGCATTATACATGTCATGTACTATTAATCTTGTCAATAGTCAAAGGCGGTCTTGAAAAATGCATTAGGCCCAATATAGATGGAAGGAGGGAGTAGAAAGGATAGGAGGGAGTATATTGTACGTTCAAAAACGAAACGAACATTGAATACCCTTTATATATGATTTGCGGATGCTATGATCACCGGTTCAAAATTTTGAATCCGCCTTAGGTATCACGTGCCCCCACTCGTTCCCTCTCGATTTCATCTCGGGGTCCGGAGATCTATTGAAAGAGGACTAGGGTGGGTACATGCGAATGATACTCGGCGGAATGTTCAAATGAGGCATGCGGGAGGATGGACTCGACTGGAGGGCGACATGATCGATGGAGAAGAGGGTTGGAGAGGAATGAGAAATAAGCAAACGCCACATGATTATACTTGAACGGCTCAAATAAACAATAAGTTGTCTCGCTTGGCCTACATAGTGAAAGGCCTAATGCGCAACGCGGAGCACTGACGCTCGAATATGGCCGGGAAAACAGGGAAACAGACATGTGGGGCACACCCGTCGGGACGACGTAGCGCAGACTAGTCCAATGGAGGAGCTGGCCCACGACCTCCTCGCCACCGACAACCGTTCATGTGGGTCGTTGGGGCCAACAACGGGGCGCAGCTCCAGCACCGCCTCTGGACACGGCGACCGCGGTGAGCGACACGCTCATATCGTCGCTAGACACGGTCGGTTTCAGTTTGCCGAGGGTGGCGTTAGTGCTGTGGCACGACCAACGGTATGTTTGGTTTGTGCCCAAGGTTGCCCCATCAAAGCATTGGGTAGCCAAAATTTTGGTTGAGGTATTGGTTGCCCATGATTTGGCCGACATTGGCAAGAAAAATGAACTTGAGTTGGCTAGAGTTCATTGGCATGCCAAAGAAATGGCAACCATCCAAACAAAGACCAATCTTTGGGTCATGACCAAAATTTTGGTTGAGGTATTGGTTGCCCATGATTTGGCCGACATTGGCAAGAAAAATGAACTAGAGTTGGCTAGAGTTCATTGGCATGCCAAAAAATGGCAACCATCCAAACAAAGACCAATCTTTTGGTCATGACCAAAATTTTGGCAAGGTGCACTTTGGCCACAATCCAAACACACCCCAACACCCGGCTCGTCGAGGATGCACGGGGCGCCGCGACGCGTCCGCGGAGTGGTGTAGCGCGGCCAACTGCATCCTCTGGACCTGAGACCATGCCGGGTCGTCTTGCTTTTTCAATGACATGCGGGGATCGCATGTGAGCAAAGGGCATCTCCAACGTTGCCACGACCGCAGCTGACTACCCTGGCACACCAAAACCCTCGTCCCTCGCGCCGTCGCGCGGTGCGTTCCCAGCCGGCGCCAGCTGCCCGCATTCATGTCGTCCATTCATATGTCGTCATTAAGAGGCTCGGTGCCCGAGGAACAACTCCGGCGACTTAATGACGCACCCGGACGCTTGGCCTCACCGGAATGCGCTACTTAAAGCGGCAACGCCCAGCTAACCTCCACACCATAGCGCATCGTCCTCCTACCTGGAACCACATCCGCCATGACCGCAAGCGCGAACGCTCTGCGGGAGAGCTTGTCTTCGGGGATGGAGCTCGAGGTCGCCGCCCTCGCTGAAGTCGCCGCACAAGCGGTGGCCACGCTGGCGGCCGACGACGGGAGCACCGTCAGCCACGCGTCCTACTTGCCGCCGTCCAACGTCCGGCACCGCCGAGGTCGGGGACTCCTCCGAGGATGAGTAGGGCATGGGAGGCGGCAGGGCATGGTGTGCCAACTGGCCGGTCCGTCTCCCGTGTTCTACTTTTCCTCGCCGGAGACCGCACCTTCACTTCACGGGTCTTGAACCCCGCCCCCGTACATGGAGATCACAGATGGAGGACGTCGGTCGCCGCCGTAGAATAGGTTTAGGGTCGGGTTTCTTTTATTTTTTTGTCCTATAAAAGTTCGAAATGTAATGAAAATCTGTCGTGTTTGCATTAATCTCGGCCGGTGTATATGAACTTTCACAATAATATACATATTGTAGGAGTACTAGCAAGATGCCCGTGCGTTGCACGGAAGATCAAGATCTTGTGGGAGAAAAGGATGAACGAGGGAAAGCCTTATCTGCAAATGTGGAGAGGAGTGCGGGTAAATTGTCATAGTTTCCTTCCTATCCGTTAGATATAGATCGGACGGCCTATATTGCAGGATCGGACACATCTTTCTACATCTACGGGAACCTACGAAAGGGTTAACGTAAATTGCCTCTCTCTCTCCTCCCCTGATTTTCATGGTGGTGGGCCCCTCCCTCCCCCAATCTACAATCAACAGCTCACACGTTTCACATTACGTTAATTACGTAACTGGATTACGTAGGTGTAGCATTACTCGTCCTAAAAAACCCAACTAAGCCAACCTCCCAGCATATCGCGCGGGAAAAGACCCGGCCGCGCCGTTTTAGTCGGGATTACCGGATTACTAGTAGTAGTATCGATGGATCGCGCGAAGCAACAGATTTTTTTTGTGGGGGCGAAGCACCTAGTTTAAAAGGAAAAAATGCGGTACACTCACAGCACTCCTGTCGCGGTCGCATTGCACCCCACACACGTTCGGTCCTGCACACGGCTCACACAAACGGAACGCGCTTCGGCTTGCCTCTTCACTGACACGTGGGACTGCACTTGGAGAAACCGACCATGCGCCAAACTCCCCCCGCCCACCGCGCGAAAATCCTCCCCCCCCCACACCCAAAAATTCCCCCAAATCCGATTCAACCGCCCTTCGGCCAACTAGCCAATAATATTCCCCAAACCCCCCTCCCCCCTGTCCCCCTCCACTCCATTCGCTCCGCCAAAGCCGCCCTCCCCGCCGCGCCGATACGTCGGCGCCGCGGTTCGGCGATCCTCTCGCTCCCACAGTACGCTCTCGTAGACTGTCGTCCTCTAGCCGCGCCGCCACCTCTGGCTACGTTCTTGTGGAGGCGCACGGCGGTCAGCGCCGCCACCGCTGGCGACGTTCGTGTGGAGACGCACGGCGGTCAGCTTCTCCCACGGTACGCGCATTCTAGACTGAGGCCCCATTCATGTCGGTGTAGCGCTGAATGTTAGCTGATAGACGCTGTTAATCTCACTGTTTGCCGAAGTAGTTTACTGTCAATATGCTCTGCTTAAGAAGCTTCCTTGCCCTGTTCTGCACTCAATCTGCTTAGCTGAGATGGCATGCCAAGGCCGATTAGTTGCTAAAATATCCTGCCATATATTTATTGTGACGTAGATTGCCATGGTCTAGTAGCCAATCTGTTAGGTGAAATAGCTCTACACCGTTTTATACTCGATCTTTGTTGCTGCGATGGCCTTCGATAGTTCGATGGCTGTGTGCTCGGCCTCATTGACTGCTGAAACAGCCTGCCATAATTTGGCACTCAAATCTGTTTGCTGAATTAGCTTTACATATATTTCGTTACTTAGATCTGCTCGTCCAAATATCTTGCCATAGCTTTAGACATCGACCTAGGTATTTTTTTCTGGACTTCATAAAAAAGCATATATGTTTTTCCTGTAATATCTAGTAGAAGAACTAATTTGTATGTCTAACAGATGGACAGGACTTGGATAACTTCTGCTCGAAGATTCTCCGCTGCATATGTCGAGGGGGTTGAAAACTTCATGAACTTTATCAGAGCTGAGTACGGTGGTCCGAAATCAGATGTGCTCTGCCCGTGTAGCAGTTGTATGAATTCAGTTACAAGACCCCAGTCAACTGTGCAAAATCATCTACACTTGTATGGGATGTCGGTCACATATACTAGGTGGGTTCATCATGGTGAAGCTGTGAACGTCAATGTTATTGACTACGTGGAAGCAGCAGATCACCATCTTGATCTGCCTGATGCTCAGGTGGAAGAGGAGGAGGAGGTGGTGGTGGCGGAGCCAGTGAGTTTGACCAACATTGAAACAATGCTACGAAATGCTCGTGCATTCCGTGAACTTTCACCTGCAGAAGAAAAACGGTGGGCCCGCATGTTGGAACAATGCAACATTGCTGTCACCCCAGGAAATAAGCTGTCAGTATTCTCAGCTATGGTCACCTTTCTTCAGGTGAAGACATCTGAGCGGATGACCAACAAATCATTCGATGCGATGTTGGCTGCTTTCCGCGAATCTTTCCCAGATGCGTCTGAGCTGCCACACACCTACAGTAAAATGAAGAATTTCCTTCGTGCAGTTGGAATTGGATATGATATGATCCATGTTTGTAAGAATAATTGTGTTCTGTTCCGGAAGGATTATGCCAACTTAAGTGAATGCCCGAAATGCAAATCATCAAGATGGAAAGATGGCGATGCTGTGAAGAGGATTCCTCATAATGTTCTGAGACATTTTCCAATTACACCAAGATTGCAGAGGTTGTTTCATGATGCTGAAACAAGAGAGGATGTACTGTGGCATTCTAGGAACCAGGAGTACAGAGATCAGAATGTAATGAGCCATCCATCTCATGGTAGTGAGTGGAAAAGCTTCAATGATAAACACAAAGAGTTTGCTGCTGACCCGAGAAACATTAGACTTGGCTTAGCTTCAGATGGATTTAACCCATTTGGCCACTAGAGCGCCACATATAGCATGTGGCCAGTGCTTGTTATCCCTTACAACATGCCTCCAAATGTCTGCACCAAAGAATCAAACTACATGATGGCCTTGCTCATCCCAGGTCCAAAAAGTCCTGGAAAGGATTTTGATTTGTTCATGGAGCCTCTTGTGGAGGAACTTCAACAGCTATGGAAGGGTGTTCTCACTCGAGACCTATATAGCAGCCACCAGCTGATTTCTTTTGCGTGCTGTTATAATTTGGTGCATCCATGATTATCCGGCTTTGGGCACTATGTCAGGGTGAACGACACATGGTTACAATGCATGTGTTCGCTGTGACAGGAATCCGCTGTCATACGCAATACTTAGCAAGATCTGTTACATTGGACACCGTCGTTTCCTTGCCAAGGACAAGCCGCTTCCTAGAAAATACCGAAGACATGTGTTCAATGCAAAGCATGAAAACCATGATGCGCCAAAGAGGCTCACCGCTGATGAGTTGCAAGTGGAATTAGAGAAGGTCAGGCATATTACACCAGGAAACCATCCTAATAATGGTAGCGGGAAAAGGAAGCGTGGCAGGGCAGAAGAGAGATTATTGTTTACCCGCAGGTCCACTTTGTGGGACTTGGAGTATTGGAAAGATTTGGATCTGCGGCATAATCTTGATGTGATGCACATCGAGAAAAATATATGTGACAGCATTATCGGCACACTTCTTAATATTGAAGGCAAGACGAAAGATACCTTAAAATCTAGGATTGATTTGACACACCTAGGTATCAGACAGGATTTGCAGGTGCAAGATGAAGGTAAACCACAGGATATGGCACCAGCTGTGTACGTCTTGGACAAGGTAAAAAGAAAAGAATTCTGCGAGGTCCTGTCACGTGTGAGATTCCGACATGGATTTGCTTCCAAACCTGAAAGGAGAGTCAGTGCAGATGGAAACAAGGTACAAGGGTTGAAAACTCATGACTGCCACGTCCTACTTCAAAGGGGTTTACCTATTATCCTTAGAGGATTGGGCCGCCCTGACTTATACAGAGCAGTTGCAGAGTTGGGACAATTCTTCAGGGAACTCTGTAGTAGGAATATCAGGATAGATGCTTTGGAGCGTCTTAGAGACAAGATACCAACTATCCTATGCGACCTTGAGAAGATATATCATCCAGCCTTCTTTGATGTGATGGTGCATTTGGTTGTTCATCTACCTGATGAGGCACTACTTAGAGGTCCAGTACAGTATGGCTGGATGTACCCTATTGAAAGGCGGCTAGGCACTTTCCAGGGCTATGTTAGGAACAGAGCTAGACCCGAGGGTTCCATTGCAGATGCCTACATTGCTACAGAAGCGTTGACATTCTGCTCAAAATACATTGAAACAGCTGATCAGCTTAGCAAAGAGGTGGGTGAAGACAATCTCGGGCTCAATGTTTCCGATTATTCTGTTCGAGTTATAGGGAAGAGTCGACAAGAGGACAAACCTAAAGATTTGGACAAAATGGTTTGGTATATGTTGAATAACTGTCCTGAGATACTACCTTATATCAAGTAAGTGCAGTACTGCAGCTTATACATCGTAATCTACAAACTGCAGCACATTCTTATATATTAGATGTTTGATGCGATCACTATGTGTGCACATCTACAAAGAGCAGTTACTGTCGCAAATCCAAGAAACATTGAAACTGGTTATGGCAGGATTTGCTAAATGGTTCAAGAACCATGTAAGCTTTTGAAGTGCACTGTCAGTTTTTTTATATTGAGTATATAAGATGATGCTTACACTGCTCCTGATGTACAAGATAACACAGATGTTCCTAATATCTTTGAGAACCATCACATCAATGACGCCGCGAAAGATTGCTTGTCGTTGCTAATGGACTACAGAGTTGATCAAGAAAAGCCAACATTGAGGACGTTGATGGAGAGAAGAAGATGCACACCGTGGGGAATTACGATTCAGACTGAATACACATGGCGAAGATGTTGACGCTGCTTCTGCGGATGATGATTACATTGCTTTTGTCGTATTTGCCTGTCAGAAGACGTTTTTTTATCTACTGTGTGAAATTGTGTTTGCTATGACAACTGAAACCTGATGAACATGTTGTTTAGTATTTTGCTGTGAGAACATCACTTGTTATGTATGCTGATTTGTGTTTGGTGATTGTATGACAACTAAAACATGATGACATTGTTGTTTAGTTGTACTCATATTTGGCTGTGAAACTTGAATTTGATGACATAGTTTGCTGTTGGACTGCAATTTGCTCGACGTCTTCGAATGAGAAAAAAGCTGACCCGACAGGGCCTCTGCTATTTATTTATTTATATGAGTAAAAGGGGATACCCCCTGATTTCTGTTAATAGAAATCATTAGATGTTCAAAACACTACGCCCAGCCTGCTACACAGGTTTCATTCATTACAAGTTTCAGCAAAGTGCTCATGTCGTAGCCACTAAATACATCACGAGTGCTACATACACTGCAAATAAAGAGACAATCATCCTACAGAGCACATCAATTTTGCCCATTATCTTCACAAGCTCTTTCATCTCCTCATTGCTGTCAAGGCCGTTCAGCAGCCGTTGCTTGGCCATGATCAAAGGAACTGCATCTTTAACCTTCTTCTCTGCATCTTCCTCTTCTGCCGTTCCTTCAGTTACTTGTCCAACACCCCAACCTGCTGGTATTGGGATTCCTCGGCTAACCAAATAATCAGTGTAGTTGCATTCCCCCACATCAGCAACTTCCCAGAAATACAAATCACATGAATCTTCCCTTTTCTGCACAAATCAAATTGGTAGATCATCAACCAAACTATTAAAAAATTAGCAACTGAAAGCAGCAGAACAACACTTAAACATATTATTACCCCATGATTCGGGCATTTGTAGAAGACTCGGCCAGGGTTGCGGACTATGGTTGAGATGCGACGGATGACTCTGCGTGATTTGCAGCAGTGGCACCACACCAACGGCAGCGGGTTGCGATGAGCAATCGGCTGCGGTGCGCGTGCCGGCGAGGGTGTGATGAGACCCACAGGCGATGGTACGTGTTGCGACTTGGCGCATATCTGGTTGTTGCCTGCAGAAGAGCAAGTGGACGAGCAGCCAGCGGACATGGTTGCTGCAGCTAGAGCTTCTGATGCTAGGCAGAGTAAGTAGAGAAGAGGAGAAGCGAACGTTGGATATGTCAGTTTCATTACTTGCAGAGTAGCATAGCACCATATATAGTCATAGTCTAGGTTTGGATTCAAACCAGCTACAGGAGCACGTCTTTCTTTTTTCTAAAACTCGGCAACGTCTCTTTACTGGTACACTAGCTTGTTCTGTACGCCTTCCCAAGTCTTTGATTTTCTTTCCCTTTTTTGCGAGGACCTGACAGCTGGGACCCACCAGAAGGGCCTCTGTATTTAGCGAAAAAATGTTCCCCCCACTGACATGTCGGACCCACCAGCTATATCTTCGCACGCAAGGAAGTGCCTCCTTATTACGCACAAAAAATGAATACCCCCCTGCTAGCTGGGACCCACCATAGTGGGAGGATGACTTGTGGGCCAACAAAGTTGACGGGGACGGAGAGCTTTGTCAACTTAGTCAATATGAACGATTCTAGCTCCAGTGACCGTACGATGTCCATCCAACGGGCGTAGTGCTTCTTCAACCTCTGGTCTTCTTGCTCCAGCCGCCCAAAGCAATGCCGGTCGTGCCGCATGCTCCTGCCTCCCGTGGCCGGCTGTGCTGCCGCGGAGGCCTCACCGCCCCCTACTATTCCCACCGCTGGCCAGGCCCTGCGGCGATGACAGCCTCACACCGCAGTCGAACCAGTGAACCCTCGTACTCCTCTCCGCGTGGGCTTCCACTCCCGCGTCTTCCCCTGCTCCGCGTCGTCCCCTTCCTAGGCCTCGCCATTGTCCACCGCCGTGGTGCTCTCCGCGCGGCGTGGTCAACGTGGTCAAGGAACGACTTCCATCGGAAGAGTACCATACGTGGACAGGCTGACAGCTGGGTCCACGGCCACAGCCCAGTTTTTTGTGATTTGCCAAGTAAGTCGCTTTGTCAGGCCTGTTGAGCTGCAAATCTTTCAAGACGAGGAGAGCTTTCATTCGGCTGGCCGAGAAAACGGCCCATCAGTCATGAGAAATGGGTTGTACATTTTTAAAACACATCAAACCGGCAATTAGTTTCAAATATCTTTTTTTCATTTCAAGATTTTAAATTACATTAATTTTTATGCGTGGAGAATTTGTTGGATTTTATATTGATATACATTTATTTTTAAAATTAGTTTGAATGTGAGTCGAAATTTCGGGATTAAAAACAGTTCAGACCGCACCGAAATATGCAAAATTTCATAAAATTTTAACCGTGGCCACAATTTGGGCTCTAATGCTAACAAAAAGAATATGGGCTCCAAAAAACCTTAAGAATTAGCAAATGGGCTGAAAATTATTAGAAATAATGGCAGATGGGTTGTATGGTATTTTCCACAGATTTGAGGCTTTCCTAAAAAAAGGTTGACGCACAAGCAGTGACTGTTGGATGTCCATCCAACGGCCGTCGTGCTTCTTCAATCTCTGCTCTTCCTGCTCAAGCCGCTCAAACAGGCGCCGGCGGGACTGCCTGCTCCCTCCTCCACGCGGCCGGCTCTACTACCGCGCAGGCCTCACCGCCCCACCGTACTCCCATCGCTGGCCTAGCCATCTCTCTACTCACCCACACCTGCTGTTATTCTCCGGTGACGGCAGACGAACCAGTAAACCCTCGTACAGTCATACTCCCCTCCGCATGGGAAACAACTACCGAGTCTTCCCTGCCTCCGTGTCGTTCCCTTCCTAGGCCTCGCCGTCGTCCACCGCCCTGGTGCTCTCGGCGCGGCCTGGTCAATGTGGTCAACGACCGACATGCATCTGAAGTGGACTGTACGTGGAGAGGCCGACAGCTGGGTCCACGGCCGCACGCAAGGAAATGCCTCCTTATTACGAGCAAAATAATGATTCCTCCACCTGACATCAGGGACCCACCGAAAGGGCCTCTGTATTTCACGAAAAAAACGTTACGGCCGCTGACAGCTCGGACCCACCAGCTATATCTTCGCATGCAAGGAAGTGCCTCCTTATTACGCACAAAAAATGAATACTCCCCCTGTTAGCTAGGACCCAATATAGTGGCAGGCTGACTTGTGGGCTTACTAAGTTGACGGGGATGAAGGGCTTTGTCAACTTAGTCAATAATGCACGATTCTAGCTCCAGTGACCGTACGATGTCCATCCAATGGCCGTAGTGCTTCTTCAACCTCTGGTCTTCTTGCTCCAGCCGCCCAAACCAGCGCCGGTCGTGCCTCGTGCTCCTGCCTCCCGTGGCCGGCTGCGATGCGGCGGAGGCCTCACCGCCCCCTACTACTCCCACCGCTGGCCAGGCCATCCCTCTACTCACCACACCCCCTGTTACTCTGCGGCGACGGCAGCCTCACACCACAGCGAACCAGTGCCCTCGTACTCCTCTAAGCGCGGGCATCCACTGCCGCGTCTTCCCCGGCTCCGCTTCGTCCCCTTCCTAGGCCTCGCCGTTGTCCACCGCCCTGGTGCGCTCGGCGCGGCGTGGTCAACGTGGTCAAGGAACGGCTTCCATCGGACGTGGACTGTACGTGGAGAGGCCGAAAGCTCGGTCCACGGCCGCATCAAGGAAGTGCCTCCTTATTACGTGCAAAATAATTATTCCTCCACCTGATAGCAGGGACCCACCGGTCGGGCCACCAGTATTTTGCGAAAAAAGTCATTTCCCCTTGACTGCTGGGACCCACCGGACGGGCCACCGTATTTCGCGAAAAAAAACGTTCCCCCTGCTGTCAGCTCGGACCCACCGGAAGTGCCTCCTTATTACGCACAAAAAAATGAATACTCCCCCGGCTAGCTGGGACCCACCTTGGTGGGAGGCTGACTTGTGGGCCTACTAAGTTGACGGGGACGAAGGGCTTTGTCAAGTTAGTCAATATGAACGATTCTAGCTCCATTGACCGTACGATGTCCATCCAACAGTCGTAGTGCTTCTTCAACCTTTGGTCTTCCAGCTCCAGCCGCCCAAAGCAGCGCCGGTCGTGCCGCATGCTCCTGCCTCCCGTGGCCGGCTGTGCTACCGCGGAGGCCTCACCGCCCCTACTATTCCCACCGCTGGCCAGGCCCTGCGGCGACGGCAGCCTCACACCGCAGCCGAACCAGTGAACCCTCGAACTCCTCTCCCGCGCGCGGGCTTCCACTGTCGCGTCTTCCCTGGCTCCCCGTCGTCCCCTTCCTAGGCCTCGCCATCGTCCACCGCCCTGGTGCTCTCGGCGCGGCGTGGTCAACGTGGTCAAGGAACGACTTCCATCGGATGTGGACTGTACGTGGAGAGGCTGACAGCTGGGTCCACGGCGGCAGCAAGGAAGTGCCTCCTTATTACGCGGAAAATAATGATTCCTCCACCTGACAGCAGGGACCGATCGGACGGGCCACCGTATTTTGCGAAAAAAACATTTCCCCCTTGACTGCTGGGACCCACCAGCTACACCTTCGCACGCAAGGAAGTGCCTGACAGTCGGGACCCACCTGGTCGAAGCGTACGTAGCGTTGTCATTCTAGTCGCGAACGTGTACGTATATATATACTGGTGGATGTAGAGGCACGCATGTGTCGTAGTAGAGGCGCGCATGTAGCATATACATGTACGTACAGCGGCCAGGGTGCAAGAGAGAAAATATGGCCACGTATGTGTACATACGGGCAGGGTCTCGAACGCCTACTCGCGCATACGTACGGCGAGGGCTCGTGTACATGGCTGGGTCGGAACGGAAAAACAGCATCATCGTCGTGTTCATGGGGAGGCAACGAAATGCGTCGTGTTCATCAGGAGGCAACGCGGCTGGGTCGGAACGGAATGCGTGGCCGTGTTCATCGGGAGGGCTTGGATGGAAGAGGCGATGGAGACGAGGCCTGGTGTACCGCACAACGGAAGAAACGGACCTCCTACGGTCGAAACGGGGGTCCTGTTGATCGGGAGGGGTGTGGCGTACCGCAAAATGGAGGAAACGGACCTCCTACGGTCGAAACGGGGGGGGGGGGGGTCCTGTTGATCGGCAGGGGTGTGGCGTACCACAAAATGGAGGAAACGGACCTCCTACGGTCGAAACGGGGGGTCCTGTTGATCGGGAGGGGTGTGGCGTACCGCAAAACGGAGGAAACGGACCTCCTACGGTCGAAACGGGGGTCCTGTTGATCGGGAGGGGTGTGGCGTACCGCAAAACGGAGGAAACGAACTTGTGTTGGAGCGCTACGGTCGAAACGGGGGTCCTGTTCATCGGTAGGGGTGTGGAGTACCGCAAAACGGGACTCCACGGGATACTGTTCATCTCCACCGTCGACCCCCCAGCCTCCACGAGCTACTGTTCATCCACCGTCGACCTCCTCCAGCCTCCACGGGCTCCTGTTCATCCAACCTCCACCGCGTGCTACTCCACCGGCTACTGTTCAACCACCCCTCCACCTCTACTGTTCATCCAGCCCTCCACACCACGGGGTCCTGTTCAACCACCCCTCCACGGGCACCCCTCCACCGTCTACTGTTCATCCTGCCCTCCACACCACGGGGTCCTGTTCATCCACCCCTCCACGGGCACCCCTCCACCATCTACTGTTCATCCAGCCCTCCACCACACCACGGGGTCCTGTTCATCCAGAGGCAACGCCACCGCTCACTGTTCATCCAACCCCCCCCCCCCTGCAACACTCACTGTTCATCCCATCGATCGGCTTCAGTTAGCAGCAGTAGCCAAGGAATCATTCGATCAGGTTCAGTTAACAGCCATCGATCGATGCTCGGGTTCAGTAACGCGTAGCCTGCAGTGCAATCGCTCGGGTTCAGTTAGAGCCCAACGCCTCGCTCGGGTTCAGTTAGAGCCAACTCCTCACACACACACTCGTACATGTACGAGAGAAACGCGCATCGCTCGGCCCCCGACCTCCCACCGTAACCGGGAACTCCCCGAAATTTTCCTCCCCCTCGCTTCTACCATGGTTTTTTCCGTCATGGATGGCCCAAAGAATGTCATGCAGCTGCGTCTTCGGCCCGCCCAGGATGAAAAGCCCATTTTCTGTCATGATTTTTTGTCATAGAAGTAGGAGCCCACCACATCTATGATGATACCGGGTTTTGTCACAATTATCGTCATAGAAGTGTCATATGTATGACAGAAAAAAATTTCTTTTGGCCCAAAATGTCACGGATGTGTCTTTTTTTTGTAGTGGTAGACCGCACTAGCTGAATTAGGCTCTCAATTAACGGATGCAAAGACCTGGCTGGCGGATCAAGAGGAAGAGATAAAGACCGCTAACTCCAAACTCCAATTGAGTCTCTCTGAAACTGAAAAATTGAAGACCAGTTTGACTGAAAATAAGAAATCCTGGGCCGATGAGAAGACCTTGCTGGTACAACGTGCCGAGGCAGCAGAGGCGGCTCTTGAGGAGGTTACCACGGAGCTCACCGGCTTAAAAAACCATGTGTCTCAAATGGTCTCCGCCATCTTTGGTGAGTCATTTGCATTAGGCACTTATACTCTATTTTTACCAGGAATAGAAACCGCCTGCTTAACCTTTGTGAAAATACTCACAGGTCCACGGAGTAACAATCTGAGTCAAAACAGTGTGATAAAACTGAAGGCGGTTTATACCTTGGTGGAGCAACTGTACACTGGGGCTCAACGGGCTCTTGCTACTATCTCCCCTGCCAACCAAGGACCCAACCATTTGAGTGATGTTTTGAAGAAGTTATCGATCTTACCCGCCAGATTTCAAGAGGTCAAATGATCATGTGCCAGAGCCAGAGCCCTGACTGCCCTAAGCCGCTCCAAATCCTGGGTGCCGGATTTAGACCCGATGGACGTGGCTAAAGGGTACCCTACCTTGAAGGAAGACGGGACTCCGTTTGAGCAAGATGACTTTATTGCCTGTGTGAGGGGAGTTCGTCCTCAGGCTACCACTCTTGGTGAGGAGACCAACATCGACAAATATCAGTCGGGTTTTGATATGGAGAATAAGAAGATGGCGACTCCCTCTTATAAAGTGACAGACCTTATCCCGCCGGTTCGCCAACACACTTTTGCCCCGGAAGTTGACCCAGCCGGCCTGATTGACGATGAAGCGGGGTTCATTGCACTGAACGGCTTTGACTGGTCCAATCCCAGCTTCCAACCAATGGAGGGAGGTGAACCGGCGAGGGAGGAGTCATAACCATCTGAATAATCTTGTCTTTAGCTTAAGACCAGTTTAAGAGAAAAAAACAGCCTAACCTTTTGGGATCTCAAAGCCTTGTAATAGGTTAGTTTGAAATCTGCATGTTTTGCCTATGCCATCGTGCATAATATGTTGCATATGACTCTTCGCCCATGATGTCAATATATATGCATTATATTCGTGATTACAACTGTAATGTTTTAACTCTGTTTCTGTAAAAGATGAAAAAACTGTCCTGGCGGTTTAGCACCGGACGGGTCAAAACACCCGATATATGACTATGAAATTATCATAGTGGAAGAAATGGAACTAGATGTAAGATAAACAAGGCTGAAAAAACCTTTGATTAACGAAAAACACAGAGAAGTCTGTTCATGAATGACACTGTCATACCTGTGTTCTTTGAATCTGGACTGTCGGTTTACATGACCCGGATGATGAGGTTGATAACCCAATCTTTTTTAGAAGTCAATACTTCCATATGTCTAATGACTGTTATGCCTGGGCGACTCATTGTCAAATAACCGAGCCGGTTTAATTTTAAACCATACTGACAGTTAGATTTGAGACGCTAAAAAACAGTAAGACAAAACACTAGGCTTTAGACAATGTAAATCAAACATTTAAATAAAAACTGGAGGCTTCTAATTCGAATACGATGAGTAAACTGGGCCAAAGGGGTTAAGCTAAGATTCGAATATGACCATATAGCCCCTAGTGGCTTTGGCGTTGCGCCGATCAAGAGGGTACCGACAGCTATGTTCTCTTTGGTTCGAATACGACCTATGTTTGAACAGGAAGCCCCCAAATGACCTCGAGAGGTTTTTAACGACCCTGATTCGAATACGATCCAAGTCGGACCCAAAAGGGGTGAAGCTATGATTCGGATACAATCAGGAAGCCCCCTAGTGAGTTTGGCTTCGCGCCGATCAAGAGGGTTACGACAGTTATGTTCTCTTTGGTTTGAATACGACCTATGTTTGAACAAGAAGCCCCCAAATGGCCATGAGGTTTACGGCTAGATTCGAATACGATCATGAGTTGTACCAAAAGGGTTAAGCTAGATTCGGATACGATCAGCCCCTAATGGTCGTTTTAAATAATGAGAATAATAAAGATATATGATCATTGAAGGGGAAAAGGACAGAGGTCCTGCTTTATTACTTATCATAATGTATACAACGTCAAAGTATGTACATGATAAGAGTCGGTGGCTTAAGTATAGTATGGCCGAAGCTGAGCAATGTTCCACGGCCGGCGAGTCTCCTCCTCCGACTTACGTGAGTCTTTGTGCTCTCGAACGTCAATGAGGTAATATGACCCGTTGTTTAAGTTCTTGCAGACCACTGATACGTCTCCAATGTATCTATAATTTTTGATTGCTCCATGCTATATTATCTACTGTTTTGGACATTATTGGGCTTTATTATCCACTTTTATATTATTTTTGGGACTAACCTACTAACCAGAGGCCCAACCCAGAATTGTTGTTGTTTGCCTATTTCAGTGTTTCGAAGAAAAGGAATATCAAACGGAGTCCAAACGGAATGAAACCTTCGGGAATGTGATTTTCTCACCGAACATGATCCAGGAGACTTGGACCCTACGTCAAGACCAAAAGAGGAGGCCATGAGGTAGGGGGCGCGCCTACCCCCAGGCGTGCCCTCCACCCTCGTGGGCCCCTTGTTGCTCCACCGATGTACTCCTTCCTCCTATATATACCTACATACCCCCAAACGATCAGATACGGAGCCAAAACCCTAATTCCACTGCCACAACTTTCTGTATCCACGAGATCCCATCTTGGGGCCTGTTCCGGAGCTCCGCTGGAGGGGGCATCGATCACGGAGGGCTTCTACATCACCACCATAGCCCCTCTGATGAAGTGTGAGTAGTTCACCTCAGACCTACGGGTCCATAGTTATTAGCTAGATGGCTTCTTCTCTCTTTTTGGATCTCAATACAATGTTCTCCCCCTCTCTTGTGGAGATCTATTCGATGTAATCTTCTTTTTGCGGTGTGTTTGTTGAGACCAATGAATTGTGGGTTTATGATCAAGTCTATCTATGAACAATATTTGAATCTTCTCTGAATTCTTTTATGTATGATTGGTTATCTTTGCAAGTCTCTTCGAATTATCAGTTTGGTTTGGCCTACTAGATTGATCTTTCTTTCATTGGGAGAAGTGCTTAGCTTTGGGTTCAATCTTGCGGTGTCCTTTCCCAGTGACAGTAGGGGCAGGAAGGCACGTATTGTATTGTTGCCATCGAGGATAACAAGATGGGGTTTTCATCATATTGCATGAGTTTATCCCTCTACATCATGTCATCTTGCTTAAGGCGTTACTCTGTTTTCATTAACTTAATACTCTAGATGCATGCTGGATAGCGGTCGATGAGTGGAGTAATAGTAGTAGATGCAGGCAGGAGTCGGTCTACTTGTCTCGGACGTGATGCCTATATACATGATCATACCTAGATATTCTCATAACTATGCTCAATTCTGTCAATTGCTCAACAGTAATTCATTCACCCACCGTAGAATACTTATGCTCTTGAGAGAAGCCACTAGTGAAAGCTATGGCCCCCGGGTCTATCTTCATCATATTAATCTTCCAATACTTAGTAATTTCCTTTGCTTTTTACTTTGCCTTTATTTTACTTTGCATCTTTATCATAAAAATACCAAAAACATTATCTTATCATATCTATCAGATCTCACTCTCGTAAGTGGCCGTGTAGGGATTGACAACCCCTTATCGCGTTGGTTGCGAGGATTTATTTGTTTTGTGCAGGTACGAGGGACTCGCGCATAGCCTCCTACTGGATTGATACCTTGGTTCTCAAAAACTGAGGGAAATACTTACGGTACTTTGTTGCATCATCCCTTCCTCTTCGGGGAAAACCAACGTAGTGCTCAAGAGGAAGCAATAAGGATTTCTGGCGCCATTGCCGGGGAGTCTACGCAAAAGTCAATATACCAAGTACCCATCACAATCCCTATCTCCCACATTACATTATTTTCCATTTGCCTCTCGTTTTCCTCTCCCCCACTTCACCCTTGTCGTTTTATTCGCCCTCTCTCTCTATCCTCCCTCTCTTTCTCTATTTGCCTCTTTTTGCCCTCTTGCTTTTTGTTTGCTTTTGTGTTAGTTTGCTTGCTTGTCATGATGGCTCAAGATAATACTAAATTGTGTGACTTTACCAATACCAACAAAAATTATTTTATTAGCACTCTGATTGCTCCTCTTCCCGATGCTGAATCTTGTGAAATTAATACTATTTTGCTGAATCTTGTCATGAAAGATCCATTTTCTGGCCTTCCTAGTGAAGATGCCGCTACCCATCTAAATAGCTTCGTTGATTTGTGTGATCTGCAAAAGAAGAAAGATGTGGATAACGATATTGTTAAATTGAAGTTATTTCCTTTTTCCCTTAGAGATCGTGCTAAAGCTTGGTTTTCGTCTTTGCCTAAGAATAGTATTGATTCATGGAATAAGTGCAAAGATGCTTTTATCTCTAAGTATTTTCCTCCCGCTAAGATCATCTCCCTTAGAAATGATATTATGAATTTTAAGCAACTTGATCATGAACATGTTGCACAAGCTTGGGAGAGGATGAAATTAATGATACGTAATTGCCCTACTCATGGTTTGAATTTGTGGATGATTATACGCATTTTTTATGCTGGATTGAATTTTGCTTCTAGAAATCTTTTAGATTCGGCCGCGGGAGGCACTTTTATGGAAATCACTTTAGGAGAAGCTACTAAACTCCTAGATAATATTATGGTTAATTATTCTCAATGGCATATTGAAAGATCTACTAATAAAAAAGGTGCATGCGATAGAAAAAATTAATGTCTTGAGTGGAAAGATGGATGAACTTATGAAATTATTTGCTAGTAATAGTGTTTCTTCTGATCCTAATGATATGCCCTTGTCTACTTTGATTGAGAATAATAATAAATCTATGGATGTGAATTTTGTTGGTAGGAACAATTTTGGTAACAACGCGTATAGAGGAAATTTTAATCCTAGGCCTTATCCTAGTAACCCCTCTAATAATTATGGTAATTTCTACAACAATTATTATGGAAATTATAATAAGATGCCCTCTGATTTTGAATCTAATATTAAAGAATTTATTACTTCGCAAAAGAATTTTAATGCTTTGATTGAAGAAAAATTGCTTAAGATTGATGAGTTGGCTAGGAACGTTGATAGAATTTCTCTTGATGTTGATTCTTTGAAACTTAGATCTATTCCACCTAAGCATGATATCAATGAGTCTCTCAAAGCCATGAGAATTTCCATTAATGAGTGCAAAGAAATAACCGCTAGGATGCGTGCTAAAAAGATGTCTTTATAAGAGCGTGTTCCTCTAGTTCCTATGAAAATAAAGATGAAGATCTAAAAGTTATTGATGTGTCCCCTATTAAATATTTGTTTTGCAGTATGAATCTTAATAATGATGGGACTGAATATGATCCACCTTTAGCTAGAAGGCGTTCCAAGAATTCGGAGTTTTTAGATCTTGATGCTAAAATTGATGAAAGTGGGATCAAAGAAATTAAAACCCTAGATGTTGCTAAACCCACTATTTTGGATTTCAAGGAATTTAATTATGAAAATTGCTCTTTGATTGATTGTATTTCCTTGTTGCAATCCATGCTAAATTATCATCATGCTTATAGTCAAAATAAAGCGTTCACTAAACATATCGTTGATGCCTTGATGCAATCTTATGAAGAAAAACTTGAATTGGAAGTTTCTATCCCTAGAAAAGTTTATGATGAGTGGGCTCCAACTATTAAAATTAAGGGACAATTCCATTTCTGCCCCTAACTGGAACCCACTACTCAAATTTGCCCCTAATTTCAATGTGTGCTCAAATTTGCCCCTCTACCGTTAGTTGCCCTTATAGAAATGCCCTTATGCGCCGTTACCGTCCGGTCAAACAACTTTGACCATCTCGAAAAAAATAGTAAAAAAATCAAAAAAAATCTGAAATTTTGTGGGATTGAAGCTACTCATGTGCGCAAGGTGCGTGCAAATTTTCATGCTATTTAGACATATCAGGAGCTTGTGGCAAAGAAAAACAATAAATCTGTACATCTTTGAATAGTAAATTCAAAAAAACAGAAGAAAATTCAAAAACATATGAAATTTTTTGGCACCCAAGATGCTTGAGTGCACAAGGCGTGTGCAAAATTTTCTTATCAAATGACATGCGAGGAGCTCTCGCAAAAAAACCAAAATAGTGTATTTTTACAAGTTTTTTCAGAGACAAATTTTGTTTTTTTCTCCACGAGCTCCTACAATGTCCAAACACAACAAAATTTTGCACACACCTTCCACACCTAAGCATCTTGGATGCCAAAAGAATTCATATTTTTTTGAATTTTTTTGCTATTTTTTTGAATTTACGGTTCACACGCATACATATTTACTGTTTTTCCTTCGCCACGAGCTCCTAGAATGTCCAAACAACATGAAAATTTGCACGCACCTTGCGAACCTAAGTACCTTCGATCCCACAAAATTTCAGATTTTTTTGACTTTTTTGCTATTTTTTCGAGATGGTCAAAGCTGTTTGACCAGACGGTAACGGCGCGGAAGGGCATTTCTATAAGGGCAACTAACGGCAGAGGGGAAAATTTGAGCACACATTGAAATTAGGGGAAAATTTGAGTAGTGGGTTCCAGTTAGGGTCAGAAATGGAATTGTCCCTAAAATTAAAATTAAAGATCATGAATGCTATGCTTTGTGTGATTTGGGTGCTAGTGTTTCCACGATTCCAAAGACTTTGTGTGATTTGTTAGGTTTCCGTGATTTTGATGATTGCTCTCTAAACTTGCACCTCGCGGATTCCACTATTAAGAAACCTATGGAAGAATTAATGATGTTCTTGTTGTTGCAAATAGGAATTATGTGCCCGTAGATTTTATTGTTCTTGACATAGATTGCAATCCTTCATGTCCTATTATTCTTGGTAGACCTTTCCTTAGAACGATTGGTGCAATTATTGATATGAAGGAAGGAAATATTAGATTCCAATTTCCATTAAGGAAAGGCATGGAATACTTTCCTAGAAAGAAAATTAAATTACCTAATGAATCTATTATGAGAGCCACTTATGGATTGCCAACCAAAGATGACAATACCTAGATCTATCCTTACTTTTTATGCCTAGCTAGGGGCGTTAAATGATAGCGCTTGTTGGGAGGCAACCCAATTTTATTCCTTGATTTTTGCTCCTGTTTAGTAATAAATAATTTATCTAGCCTCTATTTTGGTTGTGTTTTTTGTGTTTAATTAGTGTTTGTGCCAAGTAGAACCGTTGGGAAGACTTGGGGAAAGTCTTGTTGAACTTGCTGTAAAAAACAGAAACTTTAGCACTCACGGGAACTGCTGTCATTTTTATTTGGAAAGTTTTATTTAATTAATTCTTTTTGAAGATGATTAATAGATAAATTCCTCACGTTCAGCAATTTATTTTAGAATTTTTGGGGTTCCAGATCTTGCGCTAGATACAGATTACTACAGACTGTTCTGTTTTTGACAGATCTGTTTTTCGTGTGTTGTTTGCTTATTTTGATGAATCTATGGCTAGTAAAATAGTTTATAAACCATAGATAAGTTGTAATACAGTAGGTATAACACCCATATAAATAAAGAATGAGTTCATTACAGTACCTTGATGTGGTCTTTTGTTTTCCTTCGCTAATGGAGCTCGCGAGATTTTCTACTTTAAGTTTTGTGTTGTGAAGTTTTCAAGTTTTGGGTAAAGATTTGATGGATTATGGAACAAGGAGTGGCAAGATCCTAAGCTTGGGGATGCCCATGGCACCCCCAAGATAATCTAAGGACACCTAAAAGCCAAAGCTTGGGGATGCCCTAGAAGGCATCCCCTCTTTTCGTCTACTTCTATTGGTAACTTTACTTGGAGCTATATTTTTATTCACCACATGATATGTGTTTTGCTTGGAGCGTCTTGTATTATTTCAGTCTTTATTTGTTAGTTTACCACAATCATCCTTGCTGTACACACATTTTGAGATATCCATACATGATTTGGAATTTTTTAGAATACTCTATGTGCTTCGCTTATATCTTTTGAGTTATATAGTTTTGCTCTAGTGCTTCACTTATATCTTTTAGAGCACGGTGGTGGATTTGTTTTATAGAAACTATTGATCTCTCATGCTTCACTTAGATTATTTTGAGAGTCTTAAATATCATGGTAATTTGCTTAAATAATCCTAATATGCTAGGTATTCAAGATTAGTAAAAAAATTCCTAGGAGTGTTTTGAATACTAAGAGACGTTTGATGCTTGATGATTGTTTTGAG
Source organism: Triticum aestivum (assembly GCF_018294505.1). NCBI lineage: Eukaryota > Viridiplantae > Streptophyta > Magnoliopsida > Poales > Poaceae > Triticum > Triticum aestivum. The sequence goes on along the minus strand of NC_057800.1, from coordinate 107,480,381 downwards.
ATATGGAGGTAATAATATCAAAGTCGTGCTAGTTGAGTAGTTGTGAATTCGAGAAGTGCTTGTGTTGAAGTTTGCAAGTCCCGTAGCATGCACGTATGGTAAACGTTGTGTAACAAATTTGAAACATGAGGTGTTTTTTTATTGTCTTCCTTATGAGTGGCGGTCGGGTACGAGCGATGGTATTTTCCTACCAATCTATCCCCCTAGGAGCATGCACGTAGTGCCAAGGTTTTTGATGACTTGTAGATTTTTGCAATAAGTATGTGAGTTCTTTATGACTAATGTTGAGTCCATGGGTTATACGCACTCTCACCCTTCCATCATTGCTAGCCTCTTCGGTACCGTACATTGCCCTTTCTCACATTGAGAGTTGGTGCAAACTCCGCCGGTGCATCCAAACCCCGTGATATGATACGCTCTTTCACACATAAACCTCCTTATATCTTCCTCAAAATAGCCACCATACCTACCTATTATGGCATTTCCATATTCATTCCGAGATATATTGCCATGCAACTTTCCACCATTCCGTTTATCATGACACATTCACCATTGTCATATTGCTTAGCATGATCATGTAGTTGACATAGTATTTGCGGCAAAGCCACCATTCATAATTCTTTCATACATGTCACTCTTGGTTCATTGCATATCTCGGTACACTGTCGGAGGCATTCATATAGAGTCGTCTTTTGTTCTAGCATCGAGTTGTAATCATTGAGTTGTAAATAAATAGAAGTGTGATGATCATCATTTTCTAGAGCATTGTCCCAAGTGAGGAAATAAAAAAAAGGCCATATAAAAAGGCCTAAATAAAAAATGAGAGAAAAAGAGAGAAGGGACAATGTTACTATCCTTTGCCACACTTGTGCTTCAAAGTAGCACCATAACCTTCATGATAGAGAGTCTCTTGTTTTGTCACTTTCATATACTAGTGGGAAATTTTCATTATAGAACTTGGCTTGTATATTCCAACAATGGGCCTCCTCAAGTGCCCTAGGTCTTCGTGAGCAAGCAAGTTGGATGCACACCCACTTAGTTTCTTTTGTTGAGCTTTCATACATTTATAGCTCTAGTGCATCCGTTGCATGGCAATCCCTACTCCTTGCATTAACATAAATTGGTGGGCATCTCCATAGCCCATTGATTAGCCTCGTTGATGTGAGACTTTCTCCCTTTTTGTCTTCTCCACATAACCCCCATCATCATATTCTATTCCACCCATAGTGCTATGTCCATGGCTCGCGCTCATATATTGCGTGAAAGTTTGTAGGTTTGAGATTGCTAAGGTATGAAACAATTGCTTGGCTTGTCATCGGGGTTGTGAATGATGAGAGCATTCTTGTGTGGCGAAAATGGAGCATGACTAAACTATATGATTTGGTAGGGATGAACTTTCTTTGGCCATGTTATTTTGAGAAGACATAATTGCTTTGTCAGTATGCTTGAAGTATTATTATTTTTATGTCAATATGAACTTTTATCTTGAATCTTTCGGATCTGAATATTCATACCACAATTAAGAAGAATTACATTAAAATAATGCCAAGTAGCACTCCCCATCAAAAATTCTGTTTTTATCATTTACCTACTCAAGGACGAGCAGGAATTAAGCTTGGGGATGCTTGATACGTCTCCAACGTATCTATAATTTTTGATTGCTCCATGCTATAATATCTACTGTTTTGGACATTATTGGGCTTTACTATCCACTTTTATATTATTTTTGGGACTAACCTACTAACCGGAGGCCTAGCCCAGAATTGCTATTTTTTTTGCCAATTTCAGGGTTTCGAAGAAAAGGAATATCAAACAGAGTCCAAACGGAATGAAACCTTCAGGAACGTGATTTTCTCACCGAACATGATCCAGGAGACTTGGACCCTACGTCAAGACACAAAAGAGGAGGCCATGAGGTAGGGGGCGCGCCTACCCCCCAGGCGCGCCCTCCACCCTCGTGGGCCCCCTGTTGCTCCACTGACGTACTCCTTCCTCCTATATATACCTACGTACCCCCAAATGATCAGATACGGAGCCAAAACCCTAATTCCACCGCCGCAACTTTCTGTATCCACGAGATCCCATCTTGGGGCCTGTTCCGGAGCTCCGCTGGAGGGGGCATCGATCATGGAGGGCTTCTACATCATCACCATAGCCCCTCCGATGAAGTGTGAGTAGTTCACCTCAGACCTACGGGTCCATAGTTATTAGCTAGATGGCTTCTTCTCTCTTTTTGGATCTCAATACAATGTTCTCCCCTCTCTTGTGGAGATCTATTCGATGTAATCTTCTTTTTGCGGTGTGTTTGTTGAGACCGATGAATTGTGGGTTTATGATCAAGTCTATCTATGAACAATATTTGAATCTTCTCTGAATTCTTTTATGTATGATTGGTTATCTTTGCAAGTCTCTTCGAATTATCAGTTTGGTTTGGCCTACTAGATTGATCTTTCTTGCAATGGGAGAAGTGCTTAGCTTTGGGTTCAATCTTGCGGTGTCCTTTCCCAGTGACAGTAGGGGCAGGAAGGCACGTATTGTATTGTTGCCATCGAGGATAACAAGATGGGGTTTTCATCATATTGCATGAGTTTATCCCTCTACATCATGTCATCTTGCTTAAGGCGTTACTCTGTTTTCATTAACTTAATACTCTAGATGCATGCTGGATAGCGATCGATAAGTGGAGTAATAGTAGTAGATGCAGGCAGGAGTCAGTCTACTTGTCTCGGACGTGATGCCTATGTACATGATCATACCTAGATATTCTCATAACTATGCTCAGTTCTGTCAATTGCTCAACAGTAATTCGTTCATCCACCATAGAATACTTATGCTCTTGAGAGAAGCCACTAGTGAAACCTATGGCCCCCGGGTCTATCTTCATCATATTAATCTTCCAATACTTAGTAATTTCCTTTGCTTTTTACTTTGCTTTTATTTTACTTTGAATCTTTATCATAAAAATACTAAAAATATTATCTTATCATATCTATCAGATCTCACTCTCGTAAGTGGCTGTGTAGGGATTGACAACCCCTTATCACGTTGGTTGCGAGCATTTATTTGTTTTGTGCCGGTACGAGGGACTCGCGCGTAGCCTCCTACTGGATTGATACCTTGGTTCTCAAAAACTAAGGGAAATACTTACGCTACTTTTCTGCATCATCCCTTCCTCTTCGGGGAAAACCAACGCAGTGCTCAAGAGGTAGCAACCACAAAGGGTCCTTCCCAAGGCGGGGATAGCTTGTGTGCATCAGATAAATCCTGGATGAGCCGGAGCACCAGGTCACCTTCTTGAAAGGTTCTGGACTTAACCCGGCGGCTGTGATAACAGCGCAAGTCCTGTTGATAAATTGCTGACCGGGCTGCTGCTAAATCTCGCTCCTCATCTAACAAGTCAAGTGCATCCTGTCGGGCTTGTTCATTATTAGCTTCAACGCAAGCCGCCACGCGGGGCGAGTCATAACGAATATCACTAGGCAGGACTGCTTCTGCTCCATAAACCATGAAGAAAGGTGTATAACATGTAGACCTATTAGGAGTGGTATTGATACTCCATAGCACCGAGGGTAATTCCTATACCCAACAACCCGGCGTCTATTGTAAAGGAATCATAAGCCGGGGCTTGAGGCCTTTTAAGATTTCCTGATCTGCTCTCTCAGCTTGACCATTGGATTTGGGTGAGCTACTAACGAAACATCAAGCCGGATATGCTCACGTTGACAAAACTCCTCCATAGCACCTTTGGATAGATTAGTACCATTGTCAGTTATAATGCTGTGTGGAACACCAAAATGAAAGATCACCTTTTTCATGAACTGAACCGCCGTGGCTGCATCACACTTGCTAACCGGCTCTGCCTCAACCCATTTTGTGAATTTGTCAACTGCCACCAAAAGATGTGTCTTTTTATCCTTGGATCTTTTGAAAGGTCCAACCATATCAAGCCCCCAAACCGCAAACGGCCAAGTGATTGGAATCATCCGCAATTCTTGAGCCAGTACATGTGCTCGTCGTGCGAACTTTTGACATCCATCGCACCTACTAACCAGATCCTCCGCATCAGCATGAGTCGTTAACCAGTAAAAGCCATGATGAAAAGCTTTGGCCACAAGAGATTTTGAGCCGGCATGATGGCCACAATCTCCTTCATGGATTTCGCGAAGAATCTCTTGACCTTCTTCAGGAGAGACACATCGCTGAAACGCCCTAGTGAAACTACGATGATATAATTCACCATTGGAAATTGTCATTGACTTAGACCGCCAGGTTATCTGTGTTGCCAAGATCTCATCCTCTCGCAACTCCCCCCAGGTCATGTAAGCCAAATATGGCACTCTCCAATCTGGAATGACATGAAGAGCCGCCGCCAGTTGTGCCTCTGGGTCAGGAACGGCCAAGTCTTCTTATGTAGGTAACTTGACAGAAGGGTTATGTAGAACATCTAAAAAGGTGTTAGGTGGCACCGGCTTACGCTGAGATCCCAACCGGCTTAAGGCATCTGCTGCTTCGTTCTTTCTGCGATCAATGTGTTCCACCTGATACCCGTTGAAGTGTCCAGCCACAGTGTCAACTTCCCGGCGATAAGCCGCCATGGGAGGGTCCTTGGAATCCCACTTGCCTGACACCTGCTGAGCAACCAAATCTGAGTCGCCAAGGCATCGTACCAGGCTTAAACTCATCTCTTTAGCCATTCGAAGCCCATGGAGCAAGGCCTCATATTCTACTGCGTTGTTAGTACAAGGAAACATCAATCGCAACACATAAAAAAACTTGTCACCTTGAGGAGAAGTTAAAACAACTCCAGCCCTCGAGCCTTCCAACTGTCTGGACCCATTGAAATGAATCGTCCAATATGTGTTGTCTGGCTTCTCTTCGGGTATCTGTGACTCCGTCCAATCGTTAATGAAGTCCACCAGTGCTTGAGACTTAATAACCATACGCGGCACATACTTTAAATTATGAGACCCAAGCTCAATGGCCCACTTGGCGACTCGTCTTGTGGCTTCTCTATTTTGAATAATATCTCCTAAAGGAGCAGAGCTAACCACAGTGATAGGATGACCCTGGAAGTAATGCTTAAGCTTCCGTCTTGCCATGAACACCCCATAAACAAGCTTTTGCCAATGTGGGTATCGTTGCTTGGATTCAATGAGCACCTCACTGACGTAGTAAACTGGTCGTTGAACCGGATGTTCCTTGCCAGTCTCCTTGCATTCCACAACAATGGCCACACTGACAGCACATGAATTAGCAGCCACACATAAGAACAGCGGCTCTTTCTCAATGGGAGCAGCCAGAACCGGGGGCTCAGCGAGTTGCCTCTTCAGATCTTCAAAGGCAGAATCAGCAGCATCACTCCAGACAAAGTCATCCGTCTTTTTCATCATCTGATACAACAACATAGCCTTCTCACCTAACCGGCTTATGAATCGGCTTAAAGCTGCAACCCGACCCGCCAGCCTTTGAACGTCATTGATACACGCCGGCTTAGCCAAAGATGTGATTGCCTTGATTTTCTTCGGGTTAGCCTCAATGCCTCTATTGGACACCAAAAAACCCAAGAGCTTGCCAGTTGGGACTCCAAAAACACATTTGGCCGGGTTAAGCATCATCTTGTAGACCCGGAGGTTATCAAAGGTTTCCTTCAGATCAACTACCAAAGTTTCCTTCTCTCTGGATTTCACCACTATATCATCTACATAGCATGAACATTATGCCCAATCTGATTATGAAGGCAATTCTGTACACACCGCTGATAAGTCGCCCGGGCACTCTTAAGCCCAAAAGGCATAGACACATAGCAGAAGGCTCCAAATGGAGTGATGAAAGTTGTCTTCTCCTGGTCCTTAACTGCCATCTTGATCTGATGATAACTAGAATAAGCATCCAAAAAACTCAAACGCTCACATCCTGCCGTAGCATCAATGATTTGATCAATACGAGGGAGAGCAAAAGGATCAACTGGACAAGCCTTGTTTAAATCTGTGTAATCCACACACATATGCCAGGTGGCGTTCTTTTTTAGTACAAGCACCGGGTTAGCCAACCACTCTGGGTGAAAAACTTCAACAATAAACCCGGCCGCCAAGAGCCGGGCTACCTCTTCTACAATAGCCTTACGCCTTTCCTCATTAAATCACCGAAGAAACTGCCTGACCGGCTTAAACTTTGGATCAATGTTGAGAGTGTGCTCAGCGAGTTCCCTCGGTACACCTGGCATGTCAGAAGGTTTCCATGCAAAGATGTCCCGGTTCTCACGGATGAACTCGATGAGCGCGCCTTCCTATTTTGGATCCAAATTGGCACTGATAATGAACTGTTTGAATGAGTCGCCAGGCACAAAATCAATCATCTTAGTATCATCAGCTGACTTAAATTTCAACGCCGGCTCATGCTCCGTAGTTGGCTTCTTCAAAGACGTCATATCCACCAGGTCAACGCTATCCTTATAAAAATTCAACTCCTCTGTTGCGCAAACAGATTCGGCATAAGCCGCATCGCCTTCCTCACATTCCAGGGCTATCTTCTGGCTTCCATGCACTGTGATGGTGCCCTTATAACCCGGCATCTTGAGTTGCAGATAAACATAACATGGCCATGCCATGAATTTAGCATAAGCCGGCCGTCCAAACAGAGCGTGATACGGGGTTTTGATTTTAACCACTTCAAAGGTGAACTTCTCAGCCCTAGAATCATACTCATCCCCAAAGGCTACTTCCAGCTCAATCTTACCAACTGGATATGCCGACTTACCAGGCGCAACTCCATGAAAAACAATATTGGATGTTTTAAGACTTTTATTAGTCAACCCCATGCGACAGAACGTCTCATAATATAGGATGTTGATGCTACTGCCTCCGTCCATGAGTAATTTAGTGAACTTATATCCACCAACCTGAGGTGCCACCACCAAAGCCAGATGACCGGATTATCGACCCGGGGAGGATGATCTTCCCTACTCCATACAATAGGCTGCTCAGACCATCTTAAATAACGTGGAACCGCCGGCTCAACAGCATTTACAGCGCTCTTATGAAGTTCTGGTCCCTCTTGCACAAACTGGTGGTGAACACGTGATACTGCCCACCATTCAGCTGCTTTGAGTTACTCTAATACCCGGACTGCTGCTACTGCTACCGACTGCCCTGGCTGGATTGCTGATTATAGCCGCCTTGACTACCTTAATGGCCCTGACCATTAAAACCGCCACCGCTTGAGTCGGCGCCTGGGCCATGAAAGCCGCCACCACCTGAGCCGCCGCCAGGTCCGCGGTTACCATCGAATATGTTAGAATTCTTAAAAGCCTTCATGATCGTACAGTCTTTCGATAGATGGGTAGCTGGCTTCTCCCGGGTGCCGTGTCTTGGACAAGGTTCGTTTAATAGCTGCTCAAGGGTGGGACCTGACCCGCCAGACCGAGGAGGTGGCCTCCCCTTGCGTCGTTGATTGTTGCCCTATGTACTGGCATTAGCCACAAACTCCATACTACCGTCAACCTTACGTTTATTACCTCCTTGATTCATCGGGTTGTGCTGGTGACCTTTGCCATTGTCGTTCTTCTTCCCCTTCCCTGTCTTCTCTTCATCAGATGCGGGATCCTTGGTACTGTCAGAATCGGCGTACTTGACGAGAGCTGCCACTAGCTGGCCCATGTCATTACAGTCATGCTTGAGTCGCCCAGTTTCTGTTTCAGAGGTTCAAAACAACAATTTTTCTCCAACATTAAGACCGCGGAGCCGGCATCCATCTTATCAGATGAATGTATTATTTCCTTGACCTGGCGCACCCAATGGATCATGGATTCACCTTCCTCTTGCTTGCATGTATCTTTAAAGTTTACAGGTATCTTTAAAGTTCTGAATGAACCGGGTCTTTAACTCCGCCCATGAGCCAATGGAGTTGGGCGACAACCCCTTTAACCAAGTACGAGATGTTCCATCCAACATCATGGTGAAGTATTTGGCCATTTCTATGTCACTAACCTCTAATAACTCCATGGCCATCTCGTAATTTTCAATCCATGCTTCAGGCTGCAGGTTGGCTGTGTAATTGGGCACCTTACGAGGCCCCTTAAAGTCCTTTGGCAAACGCTCATTACGCAGAGCCGGCACAAGACAAGGGATTCCTCCTATCCTTGTGGCCACCCCTGCTTCAATAGAGGTTGTTGGATAAACTGGAAAAGCTTGGTGAGCCGCTTGCTCAGCCGCCTGTTGAACCGCCCGTTCAGCCTCTTGACGGATCCTCTCCTGATCCACCAAATTAAAGGCTCCGCCCGGGGCCGGGTCATGCCCGTGTGGTTGGTTATGGCGCTGGGTGTTGCTTGACATGGCCGCTGAGTCCATATGTCTGCTATAGCTTGGGCTCCGGCTTGGGCGAGGGGTTGAATGGATTCTATCTCGACTATAAGAATATGCATCCTGTTGTGCCAGAGCCGTCTGAAGAAGTTCTCTGACCCGTCGTGTTTTAGTCGCTGTCGGAGAGTCGCCTTCCATTGGGAGAGCCGCCAGACGAGCCGACGCAGCAATAAGATTCTCCAAAGGGTTAGAGAAGTGGCCCGGTGGTGTTGGCGTGTAACGAGGCGGAGCGGTATTCACACGAGGGGGCTCTGTGGCCCGCGGTTGAACCGACGCTCCGATCTCGGGTGTTATGATCCGGTTTGCCTCTGGTGGGTTACTGGGACCAGCCCAGGCGTATGGAAGAGGTTCCTAGGATCATAAGTCAGAGGCAGACGTGATTGAGCTTTTTGGTGCCTTCTCATCATGACCTCATTTGATGCGTTTAGATCCACGAGAGCCGGAAAGTCTCCGCTTGAAGCTGTTGAGCACGAGCATCCAGAGCCGCCCGCTCTGCAGCTATCCTAACGTCCTCTGCCGCCAAGTCTTCCTTGGCCTTTGCTACCTCCTCGCGTAACCATGCCACTTCCGCATCATGCTGAGTTTTGTCCGTCAGTTCAACCACGACGGTCAATAGAGTCGTCATCCTATCCATGAGATCACCTGAGCCGACGGGCACGCGGGGTCTCCTGACCCGGCTGCTGCCGACCCGGTGGTTATTGCTGCCGCGGACGTAGAATTCTGACCGGGTTGAGTGCCAGCCATGAAGACTCTGGCTCGATTTGGCGGCTCAAAGGGGTCCAGAATACTGTTACCAACGGAACAACCCCCAAGCCCGCCATCTTGTAGTTGATACAAAGAATCTGTCTCGCCTGTGGATGACTCATCATCAGAGCAAACAACCGTCTCACCGCCATCCACTGATCCTTCAGAAAATTCCCCTCCATGGATGCAACCCACGAAGGCACGCCTCACGGCGGGTTGGGCCCGGGCGGGTCTTGCTCGCTGAGCTGTCTCGATTAGGTCGATGCAGATGTCCGGCTCAGGACCTGGCTCGCCGATCCGGCTGATGAAGACGTGGATTCCACTGAAGGGGACCCGGTACCCGTACTCGATTGAGCCGGCGTCGGGGCCCCAGCCTTCGTCATTGATGTAGAGCTTGTCGTGACGACTCTTGGTCATCCGGCCCCCAGCGTATCCCTTGAGCCCTTCGAAGCTGCCCTTCAAGAACTCAAATCCATCGTGCGCTAGCCCCACGGTGGGCGCCAACTGTCGTGGAATTGTCACGACAGATGTCCTAGTGAAAGGACTTAGTCGTGGAGCCATCGCAACTAGGAAGCTTAAAGGGGTTAATCAGGACAAAGGACATTAGAGGTTTATACTGGTTCGGCCCCTTGCGGTGAAGGTAAAGCCTAGTCCAGTTGATGTGGTATTGCTAAGTTTCGATGACCAAGGAGTGAAATATGCTAGCTTGGCTTCTCGATCTGTTGTTTCTTATCCTAAGCCGCCACCAGGTCGTCCCCTTATATACACGGGTTGACGCCTGGCGGCCTACAGAGTCCCGACTGGCTCATATAACGTGTCCGGCTCGGTGACTTCCTTTACATGCCTTCCTTTACAAGTCTTTCTTACACATGGTGGTTTACAATCACGGGCCTCAAGCCGCCTCTGGGCTTGGGCCTACTACAAGTCTTATACTAAACCATCGCCTTGTATATTCACTGAGCTTCTTTTAGTAACCCGCCATTAGGATTGACCCGGTCCCTCCTGCGCGGGTCATACCTGGATCTTCTCTTGCCTCATTAATTCTTTCATGAGTTGCATCATTGACTAATGCTATGTTTGTCAATCTATAATAAATTTTCTACTTATACTTATCCTTATGTGGTGTCATCACCTACCATAAGATTAGTATATGATCTTTTCTTCATTTATTTCCTTTCTTTCTTTTAATTCCTTTCCCTTTTTATTTTTATTTGCAACAAGAAAGTAAAGAAATAAAAAAACTCAAACTAAACTTTATTATATAACTTGCACACGATTACAAGGATAGATCACTAAGAAAACTCTCAAAGAAGAAAGGATCGAACTAAATTTTATTCATCTAAAGCAAAAGATCGAACTAAAATAAGTAAAGGCAAAAAGATAGTGGGATGATATGATACCGGGGCACCTCCCCCAAGCTTGGCGGAAGCCAAGGGGAGTGCCCATACCCGATACTCAGTTCTCCTTTGGTGGTGAAGATGATGATGGTGTAGATATCTTGTCCTTGGATTTCCACACCAATGGTCCACCATCATAAGAGGAGCAGTGAGTCTCACGGGGCCTGCAACTAGCAGCCAAACTCATACCTTTAAACCTCGCCTCATACTCAAAGACTTGGTTTTGGAGATCATAGATCTGGCTTTGGAGGAAGTTGATTTGCTCATTGAGGGTAAATAAGATGTCCTTCATGGGCTTGCCATCCACCTTGAGATCACAAGAGAGGTCCGTGATCATGAGGTGATTGGCATTGAGCCCACGCTCCACCATCCCCTTGCACCGGAAGACATCTTGCTCCACAGCTTCAAGTCTGGCCTCCACGGTTCCCGTCCACTTGGGACATGGCACATCATGAAGGTGAAGCACCCCCTCATGCATCTGGATGGTCTGAGGGTGTTGCACCACCTCCCGCAAGTATGGGTTGATGACGTTCTTGAAGAACTTGTCCTTGGAGGAGCTCGAGGTGGCCATGGTAGATGGGATCTGGCAGAAAAACAACATGAAAAGAGAACAAAGGATTTCTCTGCGATACGGTGATCAACAGGTTTGGGAAGTATATATAGATTTTTTATCTTGGAGTACAAGCAAACGGAAGAAAAACGGAGTCCGGGAGGTGTCCCAGGTGGGCACAACCCACCTGGGCGCGCCAGGCAAGCCTAGTGCGCCATGATGTCTTGTACCCACCAGGGGACGCTTCCTAGAAGTTTCTTTATTTCTTAATTTTCTAAATATTCCAAAACTGATAAAAATATTTTTGCGGATTTTTGGAGTCCGTTTACTTATCGTATCATGTACCTCCTTATTTTCATGATTCTTGAGTGTTCCAAAAGGACTCTTTTATGTGTTCTTCCGGTGTCAAAGTTTGGATTACATTACTTTCAACATTAATGGGCATACCTAAGATATAATGCTTTATTCGTTGCCCATTGACAACCTTCGGGTTAGTACCTTCGGAATTATTTATTTTGATGGCTCCAGACCAATAAACCTCCTCGATAACATAGGGATCTTCCCATTTTGAGAGGAGTTTTCCTGCAAAGAATCTGAAACGAGAGTTGTACAAAAGAACATATTCTCCGACATTAAACTCATGCTTTTGGATTCTTTTGTCATGCCATCTTTTAACTTTTTCTTTAAATAATTTTGCATTTTCATAAGCTTGGGTTCTCCATTCATCTAATGAGCTAATATCAAATAACCTCTTTTCACCAGCAAGTTTGAAATCATAATTGAGCTCTTTGATGGCCCAATATGCTTTATGTTCTAACTCAAGAGGCAAATGACAAGCTTTTCCATAAACCATTTTATATGGAGACATACCCATAGGATTTTTATATGCTGTTTATAAGCCCAAAGTGCATCATCTAATTTCTTAGACCAATTCTTCCTGGACCTATTGACAGTCTTTTGCAAAATTAATTTTATTCCTCTAATGCTAAGTTCAACTTGACCACTAGACTGAGGATGATAAGGTGATGCAATTCTATGGTTAACATCATACTTGGCAAGCATTTTTTCGAAAGCACCATGAATAAAGTGTGGACCACCATCAGTCATTAAATATCTAGGGACTCCAAACCTTGGGAAAATAACTTCCTTAAGCATTTTAATAGAGGTGTTGTGATCAGCACTGCTGGTTGGAATAGCTTCTACCCATTTAGTAACATAATCAACAGCAACCAAAATATGTGTATACCCATTAGAGGAAGGAAAAGGTCCCATGTAATCAAATCCCCAAACATCAAATGGCTCAACAGCAAGTGAATAATTCATAGGCATTTATTGACGCTTACCGATATTACCTATTCTTTGACATTCATCACAAGATAAGACGAACTTACGGGCATCCTTGAAGAGAGTAGGCCAATAAAATCCAGATTGCAATACCTTGTGAGCAGTTCTATCTCCGGCATGATGCCCTCCATAAGCTTCAGAGTGACATTTACGTAGGATTTGTCCCTGTTCATACTGAGGTACACAAAGTCTAATAATACCATCTACTCCTTTATAAAGATGTGGGTCATCCCAAAAGTAATGTCTTAAATCATAGAAGAATTTTTTCTTTCGTTGATATGTAAAACTAGGTGGTAAATATTTGGTAACAATGTAGTTAGCATAATCAGCATACCAAGGAGTATTATGAACAACATTTATTACAGCTAACTGCTCATCAGGAAAACTATCATCAATAGGTAGTGGGTCATCAAGCACATTTTCAAGCCTAGACAAGTTATCAGCTACGGGGTTCTCAGGTCCTTTTCTATCAATGATATGTAAATAAAATTCTTGTAACAAGAGACCCATCGAATAAGTCTAGGTTTAGCATCTTTCTTTTCCATAAGATATTTAATAGCATCATGGTATGTGTGAACAGTTGAGAGGATCGAGATGGACCTAGAGGGGGGGTGAATAGGTACAAATACAAATTTTAATTGTCACTTGGCAATTTTAGGCAATAGTGCGGAATATGAAAGTGAGCCTAACAATTGCAAGTGTGATGCTAAGAGCTAAACAAGATAATCAATTAATACAAGTAGATGAGTAAGCTAACACAATATGATATAGGTAAGTGCAGATGAGACAAGTAACCACAAGCGGAGAGTTAAGGTTAGGGATAACCGCAACTCCGAGAGACGAGGATGTAAGCCGATGTTCACTTCCTTGGAGGGAAGCTACGTCACCCTTTAGAGAGGTGGGTGTTACCACGAAGGCACACCAACGCCACGAAGGCTCACCCTATTCTCTCTTTGAGACAACACCACGAAGGCGTTTCTCAACCACTAGTGGTAGACCTTGGGGTGGTCTCCAAACCCTCACAAACTTTTCCGGGGGTAATCACAAGGGTCGATTCCTCTCCGAAAGACTCCTATCACCTAGGAGTCTCCAACCTCCAAGAGTAACAAGAACGATGGGAAAAAGCTCAAGACTTTCTCAAGTCACAAATTCCTTTGGTGCAAAGAAGGGGAAGGGGTGGATCTATCACTTGATCGGACAACTTCTCTCAAATGCTCTCAAATCCCTTGGGGATCTAAGATTTGGTGTGGAGGAGTGAGAGAGAGTGTGTAATGTGTTCTAGGGTTTGTTCAAAGTGAGTGATCCACCATATCCCGAGGGGGAATAAAGGCTATATATAGTGGTAGTGAGAAGCTAGCCCTTTGGCCACTTAAGGCACAGGAGCTGCCGGACGACCGGTGACACGGGTCAGACCGGACGTCCGGCCGGGCAGCTGGTCGTCCGCTCGCTGGAGTATAAATCTGACCGCGAAAACAGCACAGGTAGCGGACATCTGGAGGGCGCCGGTTGTCCGGAGCCCGGACGTCCGATGTTGTCGGAAATCCGTTAATTGTAGTTCTGTTGGAGTGCACCGGATATCCGGAGATGAGCGGACGTCCGGTGAGCGGACATCCGGTGTGACTGGTCTTCCGCTAATATCAGTTCTGTGAAGACTCACCGGACGACTGGAGAGAGTCGGATGTCTGGTTGGTTGAGAGAGGCCGGACGTCCGTAGACTTCGGACGTCCGGTGAAAGTTGGACCTTTTAGCTTAGAAACATACTACCATTTTTGCACAAGTTAGAGGAAGAATTTAGAGATGGTATGAGAGGGAATTTTGTGGTTTTGAGCAAGTTCTTTCGCGAAATCCATCGATCCCCTCTTAATAGTGCGGGATCCCTACACTCAAGAGCAAAACCGAAAACAAGGAGCCGAAGCTTTTTATCTTTGTCTTGTGTCTCTGCTCTTGAGTGATGTATGTTTTATGTCCGTAGTCGTGATCCACACACACACATAGCCCTTGAGACATAATCCTGAGAAATACTCGATAAACATGATTAGTCCCAATATGCATGTTGTCATCAACATCAAAATATGATTAAGGGCATGATTGCACTTTCAATCTCCCCCTTTTTGGTAGTTGATGACAACATACATGCACTTTTTAGAATAAAACTTTGAATATCGAAAGAATTTAAAAACATTGAATATCGAAGGATTTGTTGTGGAGATCCCCCTCAATATGTGCAGTACCTAATAGGTAAGCATGAAGAGAGCTCCCCCTCAATATGATACCAACACAACCGAAACTCATACACAAGATAATCAAGATAACATTAGATTTAGAATAGGCTTCACAAAGATTCATCACTCATAGCATATAACATAGGTCGGTACAAAACATATCATAAGTTCAATAACAGTTTAATCACATAGCATGAGTTCGATAACAAGATAATAAGATAGTATCATAGCATCATATCACATAAATAAGTGCCTACTCCCCCTTGGCAGCAAATACCCAAAAGGAGGTGTCATAACAGCATCAAAGAGCATCATCGTCATCATCATCATGAGCACCACTACCACCAGCCTCGTTAAGGAAGTCAGCCCACTCAGGACCCGAAGGAAAGCCAAAATCAGAAGGTGGATCATCAGGAAGACGTTCATCGTCACTCACATCATAAACTCCGGAGTCTCTCAGACGAGCCTTCAAAGCATTCTTGGAGGTGACCAAGCGTGTGACAACATCGTGATTTTGAGAGCAATGAGAGGTAAACAACTTCATCATGGCAGAGTGAGCTTTCCCAAGAAAGCGAGAGATGTGACGAAAAGGTGCGGAGCCGGAAGATGTAGACTGAATGGCGGAAGAAGGAACACTAGCCGGGGTACGACGAGTAGGAGCAGAAGAGTCCTTGGGAACCCAATCATCCGCCATGTGAGATGGAATGACCCACCGTTCGTGCAAGTGAGTGCGGGCAATGGGAAATGGAGCAACACTCTCGATAAATGCCTGAAGAAAGGGGGCATGAGGAAAGGCTCGCGTGTGTTGAAAACAGGCCAGACGGATCTCATGCCACAGAAAATGAGGGATATTTATCTTCCCCGTGGGAGACACATAGAGGCGATGCATGAGATCAATGCAGTAGTTGTTACATGACCCCTTGTCACCCATCTTGGGATATATGGTGCGAATAACACACTGAAAAATGATGTAGAAGGGTGAGCGCCAAGTTGAAACTTGGTTCAGGCCCTTTTGTTTCTCCTGATTAGACATTTCACTTATGGGCTTGAGAAGATCCGCACAGACCTCTATGCCCTTGGGCTTATGGTTAGGGTCATCCTTATGGATTTTGAACCCTGTGTCAGGAAAAACCAAGAGCAGCAACAAATTGAGCATAGGATGCCGTGAGCATGGTGTCGGAGGTCATCCAAGTGACAGTTTTATCGGGACCAAAGTAACAAGTGGCATAGAATTGATGAATTGCAGCCTGGTTAAAATCATGCTGGAATTCAAATGGTGCAGCAAGACTGGAGGACTCAATGAGCTCAATAGCTCCCGGATATTTCGCCGGATGAGTGCGGATATGCTCTAAGTCGATGCACATATGGATAGATAAACCTTTAGGAATGACTATAGTGGTGAAAATGTCGGCTTGGACATTTCTGCGAAAACGAGCATCCTGTGAATCGCTAAGAATAGTGAATTGATTTACATCACGATGAAGCTTAAGGTAAGAAGTGATGGGAACCTCATTGAACCGTTTAATGATGCCGCCGTGAGGGAGTGGAGGTTCAAGAGAGATGCGACAGGCAGCACCTGGAGGTTGAACCGGAGGAGGAGGAGGCTTGAATGTGGGCCGACGAGTTCCAGGCTTGGGTGCAGTGGTGCAAACAGCAACATAAGCGGGTTCCTCAGTTTCTTCCAATTCATCCTCGTAATCGGATTCTTCCATCGAAGAGGCGCTAGTGGAGCTGCAAGGGTCAGCGGCACGCTTCCGAGGACGAGCGCGCTCCTGCGAATCATCGGACCCACCACGACGAGACGGACGAGAGCCCCCAGCGGTGACCTGCTTGCGAGCAGAGCACTTTGTCCGTGGCATTGCTACCTAGGGAAGGAGGAGACTCCAAATCTTAACAATCGCCATAGATCAAGAAGGTTAGAGCAATGGGGGGAAGGAAAATAGCAGTTGCTACCTCGGGAGGTCGAGGCGAAGATGCGACGGAGAAGAGGTTTCCCCCGAAGCCGGCCGGGTCAAGAGAAGGGAGGCCGGAGGCGCGATGACAGCCGGAAAGGCCGAACGGGGTCTCGACGGCGAGGGGCCCAGCCCGTGAACCCAGCAAGGAGAGAATGTGGCGGTGGCGGCGAGAGGAGGAGTGGATAGAAATTAGGTTTTAGAGACGACCGGATCGCATGCCCCAGTATATATAGGTGGGCGAGAAACGTACCGGACATCTGGTGTGAACTGGACATCCGGGACCTGAGAGGGCAAACTGATATGAGAAGTAGCGGACTACCGGCAAAAATGGACATCTGACGTGTTTAGAAAGAGCAGTAATTAACGGAAGTCCGGTTACAGCGGACGACCGGCAATAGGGCACCAGAGAGGATTTGATGGACGTCCGGTCTTGACGGACGTCCGGTGGCATTTTTTTAATTTAATATCTTTTCGAGGAAGACTAGGGTGCCATAGTTGGTGCTAATGACAATGATGGAGAGATGATGAGTGAAATATGTAGTATGATGGAAGGACACCCTAGATGAAGCAATGAGTTTCCTAAACCAACAATAATAAACACACATACTGCTCACATGTTGTTCTAATGACAAGGCGGTGGCTGATGCCACCATGTATGAGTATACGTGACATGACACTGCAAAGATTTGAACTTTGGGTCCATAATCACTACGCCATCATTGAAAGCACCATAGTTAGAGTAACATGGTAGCTTTGAGAGTGTTTGTTCTTTTTATGCATTTCATAGGGTGAGAGAACGCATGAGTTGAGTGTCTCCCCCTAAATATATGCCTACATAGAGATAGGACATTATGACAATGCATGCATGAGTACTAGTTTTCACATAATGTTGTCAAGCTCCAAGATACCAAGTTCACGCCTAAGTTGACAAAATCTTGCCTCATCCAATGGCTTGGTGAAAATATCTGCAAGTTGCATATCTGTGCCAACATGAGCAATGTCCATATCACCCTTCTCCACATGATCTCTCAGGAAGTGGTACCTAATGTCAATGTGCTTGGTGCGGGTATGATCTTTGGGGTTCTCAGCAATATTGATGGCACTTTCATTATCACATAGAAGAGGCACATGTCTATAGGTGATACCGTAATCCTTCAAAGTTTGCCTCATCCATAGTAACTGAGTTGCACAACTGGCGGTTGCAATATATTCAGCTTCAGCAGTGGAGAGGGCAACACAATTTTGCTTCTTCGAGGACCAACTTACCAAGGAGCGTCCAAGAAATTGACATCCACCGGAGGTGGATTTACGATCCACTTTGTCTCCAGCCCAATCCGCATCCGTGTACCCAATGAGATCAAACTTAGCATCCTTGGGGTACCATAGACCCAACTTTGGGGTGTGAACAAGGTATCTAAGAATATGCTTAACCGCCTTATGATGGCTTTCCCTAGGGGAAGCTTGAAATCTAGCACACATGCATACACTAAACATGATGTCTGGTCTAGATGCACAAAGATAAAGCAATGAACCAATCATAGAGCGGTATTTAGATGGGTCGAAGGGGATACCGTTTGAGTCTTCAGTGAGTACAGTTTTGGTTGGCATGGGGTCTTACATGGGCTGGCATCAGACATGCCAAATTTTGCTAGGATATCCTTGAGGTATTTGGCTTGAGACAAGAAAATTCCTTCTTGAAATTGTTGAATTTGAAAGCTGAGAAAGAACTTCAAATCCGCATTGAGTGACATTTCAAAATTCTTGGTCATTGATGCCGCAAACTTCTTGCATAAATGAATGTTAGGAGAACCAAAAATGATATCATCTACATAGATTTGGCATAAGATCAAATCACCTTTGTCCCTCTTAGTAAAAAGAGTGGGATCAATCACCACTCTCACAAAACCATCATCGAGTAGAAACTTCTTAAGATGACCATACCAAGCACGAGGTGCTTGTTTGAGGCCATACAAAGCCTTATGAAGTTTATACACATAGTCTTTGTGATCGGGGTCAACGAACCCAGGTGGTTGTGATACATATACTTCTTCTTGTAGAGGACCGTTAAGGAAAGCACTCTTTCACATCCATTTGATGTAATGTAAAGCCATTGAAAGCAGCATAAGCAGGTAAGATGCGAATGGATTCAAGACGGGCAACAGGGGCAAAGGTCTCACCAAAGTCCAAACCTTCAACTTGTGAGTACCCTTGTGCCACTAACCTTGCCTTGTTGCGGATGATTACGCCATTCTCGTCTTGCTTGTTCTTGAAAATCCACTTTGTTCCAATGACGTTGTGTTCCGTAGTTGGTCTCTTGACTAATGACGACACTTGATTGCGCTCAAAACTATTCAACTCTTCTTGCATAGAAATAAGCCAATCGTTGTCTATCAACGCATCTTGTACCTTGAGAGGCTCAACACTAGACACAAAAGAGAAGTGAGCACAAAAGTTTGTGAATTGTTTATGAGTGACTCTACCTTCTGATATGCCGGTGAGGATTTTATCAACATCAACACGACCGGCCACTCGAGGCATGATGGAGGTTAAGGTTTCGCGAGGTTCAACTTCATGTCCATCATCCACGTCCTCAACATATGGATCATTAATGTGTGGTGGAAAATCTTCTTCTTCTTGCATCTGTTGAGGTCCATTGTCAATGATTGCACTTTCTTGTTATTTCCCTTGAGGATGATCTTGTTCTTGATGATTATCATGAAGAGGAACTTGATCATCATCTTGTACTTGGACTAAGGGCATTGATTGAGTAATAGGTGCTTGTGGTGGTATGGGTGTGGAAGTAGTTTGATGGTGTGTGAGGCCTTCATCTTGTTCTTCATCATCATGAGGGTCTTGTTCCATTAGAAGAAGTGCACCAACACCCATTGTCAAGATATCTTGAGAAGAATCTTCTTCACCTACATCACTTAGATCAACTTGCTCCCCATGGGAGCCATTAAATTCATCAAACACCACGTCACAAGTTTCTACAACACATCCATTGGATTTGTTGTAGACTCCATAGGCGTGAGAGTTTGATCCATAACCAACAAATATGCCCTCAATGGTTTTAGATTGAAATTTTCCTAACCGCTCTCTTTTGTTAAGGATGAAGCATTTACACCCAAATACACGAAAGTACTTGACATTTGGCTTGTTCCCGGTCAGGAGCTCATATGGAGTCTTTTCCAATATCGTGCGGAGGAAGAGCCGGTTTGAAGCATGACATGCAGTGTTGACGGCCTCGGCCCAAAAACTATGTGGCGACTTGTATTCATCCAACATGGACCTTGCCATCTCCACAAGGGTGCGGTTCTTCCTTTCTGCAACACCATTTTGTTGGGGAGTGTATGGAGCTGAATATTGATGCTCAATCCCTTCATCACTAAGAAATCCTTCCAAGGTGTAATTCTTGAACTCGGAACCATTATCACTTCTTATTGCCATGATTTCTTTGTCAAACTTGCGTTGTGCTTGCTTGGCAAAATCAATGAAGGTGATCTTCGTCTCGTCTTTGGACTTGAGGAAAAACACCCATGTGTATCTTGAGTAATCATCCACAATGACAAGTCCATACTTTTTCCCACCAAGACTATCCCATGAAGGAGGCCCAAACAGATCCACATGAAGGAGCTCCAAAGGCCTTGAAGTAGACACAATATTCTTGGGTGGGTGCTTTGATTGATGTTGCTTCCCGGCTATGCATGCACTACACACACGATCTTTCTCAAAAGAGACATTTGTTAGTCCAAGGATGTGATTTCCCTTTAAGAGATCTTGAAGATTTCTCATGCCGACATGGGCTAGTCGGCGATGCCATAGCCACCCCTTGTCGGCCTTGGCCATTAGACAAGTTGCATGGAATGTGCTCTCTTTCGAGAAATCAACCGTGTAAAGGTTGCCATCCAACTCTCCAACAAAGGCCACTTCGAGAGTATCTCTCTTAAAGACTTTCACATCCGTTAGTCCAAATAGTGTATCATAACCAACAGAGGCCAATTGGCGAACAGAAAGCAAATGGTATTTAAGGGATTGGACAAGCATGACATTTGCAAGAGACATGTCATTTGTGATAGCCACCTTACCCAAACCGAGTACCTGTCCTTTTGATCCTCCACCAAACATAATGCTCATAAATGGTTGAATAGCTTCCATGAAATCGTAGAGCAACTTGCTATCTCCGGTCATATGATTGGTACATCCACTATCAATCACCCATTTTACTCCACCGGAGAAGGCAACCTACACACAATTATTACTTGGTTAGAGGCACCCATTTTGCAATGGGACCTCTCAAGTTAGTCACAAGGGTCTTAGGGACCCAAATAGCATAAAACCGAAATGCATTTCGAGGACCAACAAACTTTGCACAAACTTCTCCATCCTTAGTCTTACGAAGAACATAGGATGGAGGCATGAACTCTTTTGGCTTGATGACAGTGGGCATGCCCCTTGTGGCCTTCCCACAAACAACCTTACCTTTCTCCTTGTGCCCTTCTCGTACAAAAGTTTCTTCTAGAGGGGTGGTGCACTTTTGAGAGGATGTCTTCTTCTTGCTTGTGCTTGGGTCAAACCCGAGTCCTTCTTTGGCAAACACTTCATTGTGTTGGCTCAACACCTCATTAAGGTTCTTTTGCCCTTGAGCACATGTCATGAGCCTTTCTCGATTTGAGCTTTGAGAAAGCGATTCTCCTCAAGAATAGATGCTAGATCACTACTAGAGTTAGTAGTACAAGCATCAACATTGATAATAGGAGAAGAGTAAGCCTTGGCTAGAGTTTCAAGATAAGTAAGCTTGAGTGTCTCAAAACTCTTTGTAAGAAGGGTGAGCTCTTCTTCCTTGGTCTTGAGGGACACGGATAGGAGCTCACAATCCTTAGAGAGAGAAGCATTAGACTTTACAAGCTTACTTTTATCATTCATCAACTCTTCGCAAGAGTCGATAGCCTTTTTCAAGGAGGCAAGATCTCTAGTATGAACATCAATGTTTGCACCAATTTTTAAGCATAGTTCATCATTGCGTGCTTCCTCATATTGGACTTTCCGCTCAAGGATTTCATATTTTTCCTTTTCCTCGGTGATGAGGGTTTCGAGTTCCTTAATGGAAATGGTGTGCTTACTCACCATCTCCATAAGCATACGAAACATAGTGAGCTTCTTTCCTTTAAGAGAGCACATGAACTTATTTAGTTTAGCAAGCATAGGATCATTTATATCATCATCCTCATACTATCCTCCACATCAAGATACTCATCACTAGGAGTAGGAGGAGTGAAAAAAGGAGGGTTTGATCGTGGGGTTACCTTGACCTTGTCAGGAGAGTGTTGGTCCTCTCCATCTTCTACCACGGCCTTCGCCATGAGACACTTGTGAGCGTTGCCCTTGTAATCCTTCATGTAGTTGTAGGTGACAACTTCACCACTCTTGTTGACTAGCCTCAGTGTGTTTTGAGAATCTTAAGCAACTCCGGCAATACCACTAACATCATCCGGATCGGATTCTTCTTGAGCAACCATTGCTTTCCCATCTCTCTTCTTGAGCTTGGGGTTCAAAGGATTTGGCAACTTCTTCTTGGGAAAGGTCTTGGGAAACCTTGGTTTATCTTCTCTCTTCTCATAAGGGAACTCGTTGGAGAAGTGGTTGGTTTCGTCGCAGTTGTAGCATTGTCTTGCTTTCTTCTTTTGAAACTTTCCATTGAATTTCCCTGCGCTAAACTTCTTGACAAAGAGAGCCATGTCTTCATATGAAGGGCCCTCATCGGATTCGACCTCATCACCATCTTCTTCATCATCATCATCTTATTATTCTTCACTTTGCTCATATTCACATACATGCTTGGCCTTCAATGCAAGATTGATCTTCGACGATGGAGTACCATGCATGGCAAGATGTTTTGTAGCATTTGCCTTTGACTCTTCAAATAGTTGGAAAGTGGATATGATGTCATCTGTAGTCATTTCCTTGAAGGCATGGTGTTGTATTATGTCCCATACCATCTGATGGTGATATGGAGCAAGAGCATGGAGCAACTTGTCCACAAGGAATCGCTTAGTCATGTTAAATCCATCTTGTGTCTTGTCACACTCGCATGACTCAATATCAGCGGTGAGAGTCATGAGACGCCCAAGGAGTTGATTTGGAGTTTCACCTTTCTCCATACAAAAGTTTTGCAATTGCCCCTTGGCAATTTCATATTGAGCACTCCGAAGGGTGGAGGTACCGGTCCTTGATCGTACAATACTTTCCCATAATTCCTTGGCACTTGTGATGTGTATGAAAGGTCTCCTTTTCTTTTCAACCATACCTCTCCTTGTGGTAACCATACTCCAAGATCTCTAGCATCTCATCATTTCCAAATCAAAGATGATCCTGCATAGCAACTCTCCACAAAGCAAAATCGGAAGTGGAGTCAAGTAAAGGAGGTTTTCCTTGAGAGTTATATTTTGGTTTCTCAACTTGGGGTCTTGCATAAAGCCAAGGAACACTAGAGTGTTCATTGCTAGGAGGTTGTTGACCAAGTGATGGAGTAGGCAAAGTTGGTCTCGAAGCCGCACCACCCGGAAGTGGTGCAAGCACCGTGGACAATGTGGCTATCCTCATTTGGACCAAGGCCTCTACAGAAGCATCATGCTCCTCCTTTTTCTTAGCAAGGGCCCGTTCTAGATCCTCAGAAGTAAAGGTCCTGACTTGAGAAGAAGCCTCGCCTTTATCCTTTGGATCTACAACAAGGGGAGTCCCATCGGGTTTCATCTCGCTCTAGGGCGGTTAAGCCACAAGAATAGAGCATGAGGCTCTGATACCAATTGAAAGGATCGAGATGGACCTATAGGGGGGCTGAATAGGTACAAATACAAATTTTAATTGTCACTTGGCAATTTTAGGTAATAGTGCGGAATATGAAAGTGAGCCTAACAATTGCAAGTGTGATGCTAAGAGCTAAACAAGATAATCAAGTAATACAAGTAGATGAGTAAGCTAACACAATATGATATAGGTAAGTGCAGATGAGACAAGTAACCACAAGCAGAGAGTTAAGGTTAGGGATAACCGCAACTCCGAGAGACGAGGATGTAAGCCGATGTTCACTTCCTTGGAGGGAAGCTACGTCACCGTTTAGAGAGGTGGGTGTTACCACGAAGGCACACCAACGCCACGAAGGCTCACCCTATTCTCTCTTTGAGACAACACCACGAAGGCGTTTCTCAACCACTAGTGGTAGACCTTGGGGTGGTCTCCAAACCCTCACAAACTTTTCCGGGGGTAATCACAAAGGTTGATTCCTCTCGAAAGACTCCTACCGCCTAGGAGTCTCCAACCTCCAAGAGTAACAAGAACGATGTGAAAAGCTCAAGACTTGCTCAAGTCACAAATTCCTTTGGTGCAAAGAAGGGGAAGGAGTGGATCTATCACTTGGTCGGACAACTTCTCTCAAATGCTCTCAAATCCCTTGGGGATCTAAGATTTGGTGTGGAGGAGTGAGAGAGAGTGTAATGTGTTCTAGGGTTTGTTCAAAGTGAGTGTTCCACCATATCCCGAGGGGGAAGAAAGGCTATATATAGTGGTAGTGAGAAGCTAGCCCTTTGGCCACTTAAGGCACAGGAGCTGCCGGACGTCCGGTGGGTACCGGACGTCCGGTGGGTACCGGACGACCAATGACACAGGTCGGACCGGACGTCCGGCCGGGCAGCCGGTCATCCGCTCGTTGGAGTATAAATCTGACCGCAAAAACAGCACAGGTAGTGGACATCCGTAGGGCGCCGACGTCCGATGTTGTCGGAAATCCGTTAATTATAGTTCTGTTGGAGTGCACCGGATATCCGGAGATGAGCGGACGTCCGGTGACCGGACATCCAGTGTGACCGGTCTTCTGCTAATATCAGTTCTGTGAAGACTCACTGGACGACTGGAGAGAGTCAGATGTCTGGTTGGTTGAGAGAGGTCGGACGTCCGTAGACTTCGGACGTCCGGTGAAAGTTGGACCTTTTAGCTTAGAAACATACTACCATTTTTGCACAAGTTAGAGGAAGAATTTAGAGATGGTATGAGAGGGAATTTTGTGGTTTTGATCAAGTTCTTTCGCGAAATCCATCGATCCCCTCTTAATAGTGCAGGATCCCTACACTCAAGAGCAAACCAAAAACAAGGAGCCGAAGCTTTTTATCTTTGTCTTGTGTCTCTGCTCTTGAGTGATATAATGTTTTATGTCCGTAGTCATGATCCACACACACACATAGCCCTTGAGACATAATCCTGAGAAATACTCGATAAACATGATTAGTCCCAATATGCATGTTGTCATCAACATCAAAATATGATTAAGGGCATGATTGCACTTTCAACAGTTACTTTGGAATCAACAATATAAGGTCTAAATTTATCACAAGCAAACACCACCGCTAAGAATTCTTTTTTAGTAGTAGCATAATTTCTTTGAGCACTGTCTAGAGTTTTACTAGCATAATGAATAACATTCAGTTTCTTATCAACTCTTTGTCCTAGAACAACACCAACAACATAATCACTGGCATCACACATAATTTCAAATGGCAATTTCCAATCAGGTGGTTGAACAATAGGTGCAGAAATTAAGGCTTTCTTGAGTGTTTCAAAAGCTTCTAAACAATCATCATCAAAAACAAAAGGAATATCCTTTTGCAAAAGATTCATAAGAGGCCTAGAAATTTTAGAAAAGACTTTGATAAATCTCCTATAGAAACCAGCATGACCTAAGAAACTATGAATACCTTTTACATCTTTAGGACATGGCATTTTCTCAATTGCATCAACCTTTGCTTTGTCCACTTCACTACCTCTTTCAGAAATTTTATGACCCAAGACAATGCCTTCATTAACCATAAAGTGGCACTTCTCCCAATTCAAGACAAGATTTCTTTGTTCACATCTCTACAAAACTCGCTCAAGATTTCTTAAACAATCATCAAAAGACTTCCCATAAACAGAGAAGTCATCCATGAAAACTTCAACAATCTTTTCACAAAAGTCGGAGAATATAGCAGTCATACATCTTTGAAAGGTAGCAGGTGCATTGCACAAACCTAAAATCATACGTCTATAAGCATAGCTTCGAAAGGGACAAGTAAAAGTGGTCTTTTCTTGATCAGGTTGAGAAACAGGTATTTGTGAAAAACTAGAATATCCATCAAGGAAGAAAAAGTGTGTGTGCTTAGATAATCTTTCAAGCATTTGATCAATAAAAGGCAGAGGGTAATGATCTTTTCTAGTTGCTTTGTTTAATTTTCTAAAATCAATTACCATTCTATAACCTGTAACAATTCTTTGTGGAATAAGTTCATTCTTATCATTAGGAACAACAGTTATACCTCCTTTCTTACGGACACAATGAACATGACTTACCCATCTACTATCAGCTATAGGATAGATTATACCTGCTTCCAGAAGTTTTAATATTTTCGTTCTTATCACTTCTTTCATCTTCGGGTTTAACCGATGTTGGTGATCAACAACGGGTTTAGCGCCAGGTTCCATATTAATTTTGTGTTGGCATAGAGTGGTACTAATGCCCTTTAAATCATCAAGAGTATATCCAATAGCAGCTCGGTGCTTTCTTAGAACTTTCAATAATTTTTCCTCTTCATGTTCTGAAAGGTTAACAGGATATATCTTCTTTTCATCAAGATAAGCATATTTCAAAGTGTCTGGCAATTGTTTTAATTCAAACATAGGATCACCTTTAGGTGGAGGAGGACCTCCTAGAGTTTCAATAGGCAAATTGTGTTTAAGTAGAGGACGTTGTCCAAAGAAAATCTTATCTATTTCATTTCTTTCATGCATATGGAAATCATTTATATGGTCTAGCAAATACTGTTCTAAAGGATCAGTAGGTGGCACAGCAATAGAAGCAAGACCAATTAATTCATCCTTACTAGGCAATTATTTTTCATGAAGCTTTCTCTAAACTTGGAAAAATTAAAGTCATGAGACTCATCACCAAAACTAACACCGACAATTTGTTTCTCACAATCTATCTTAGCATTAACGGTGTTTAAGAAAGGTCTACCAAAGATAATGGGACAAAAGTCATCTTGTGGGGAACCAAGAACGAGAAAATTAGTAGGATATTTTATTTTCCCACACTATACTTCAACATCTCTAACAATACCAATTGGTGAAATAGTGTCTCTATTAGCAAGTTTAATAGTAACATATATGTCTTCTATCTCGCCGGGTGCTATGTCCTTCATAATTTCTTGATATAAGGTGTAAGGAATAGCACTCACACTAGCACCTATGTCACATAAACCATGATAACATTGATCTCCTATTTTAACTGAGATGACAGGCATGCCAACGATAGGTCTATGTTTATCCTTTTTATTAGGTTTGTCAATTCTAGCAGCTTCTTCACAAAAGTAAATAACATGCCCATCCATATCTTCTTCCAAGAGATCTTTAACCATATCAATACTAGGTTCTACTTTAATTTGTTCATCAGGTTTGGGTGTTCTAATATAGCTTTTGTTAACCACAGTTAAAACTTTAGCATGTTCCTTTATCCTAACAGGGAAATGTGATTTCTCAATATAAGTAGTAGGAACAACTGGATCAACATTGTAAAGTATAGTTTCTTCTTTAACTGGTACCGGTTCTTTGATTTCTTCTTTAATAGGTGGGTGATATTTAAACCACTTCTCTTTAGGGAGATCAACATGAGTAGCAAATGATTCACAAAAGGAGGCTACTATCTCAGATTCAAGTCCATATTTAGTGCTAAACTTTTGAAAAAGCATCAGTATCCATAAAAGATTTAACACAATCATACTTAAGTTTAATACCTGACTCTTTACCTTTGTCGAGTTCTCAATCTTCAGAGTTGCGTTTAATTCTTTCCAAAAGATCCCATCGAAATTCAATAGTATTCTTCATAAAAGAACCAGCACAAGAAGTATCAAGCATGGTTTGATCATTACGAGAAAACCGAGCATAAAAGTTCTGGATAATAATTTCTCTTGAGAGCTCATGATTGGGGCATGAATATAACATTGATTTAAGCCTCCCCCAAGTTAGAGCGATACTTTCTCCTTTATGAGGCCAAAAATTATATATATATAGTGTTACTATTCATCACCCATGGTGTAGAATAAGTTATTCTTCACCCGAGGTAATTTTACGATCATTTCATAATTAAATTACGTTTCGAATTCAAATAGTTACATTCCTATTGATTCACTACTTAAAATTTGACATAAGAAAATAAAAATATAGGTCATAAGACAAGAAAATTTGCAGTTTATGTGTATTTTAGACTATGTTTTTACGTTTGTAATTTTATGAAACATAAAATATTTTTTACGAAGATTATATATTTTTTACGGCCCCTTTTTGCGTCGGAAATAAGACAAAACTTACGAAACGTAAAATTACGGTGCATTAATGGTAAAATAGAGGGGGTGAAGAATAACTATTACTCACCC
>NC_057800.1:107306428-107451972 GCF_018294505.1 Triticum aestivum | reverse complement strand
CTAGATGCATAGGATAATTTTTTTGGTGGAACTCCAATTTCAATCGATTCCAATTCCAAGATCCAATATCATGTCATAGCCTATACCATGCCAATGCTTTTCCCTTCAAAGATAAAGGAAAAACCTTCTTCATAACTTCATCTCTGGGTAAACCTGCAAGCTTGAACAATCCACAAATTTGTTCTACATATATCAAGTGCACATCAAGATCTTCGGTTCCATCTCCTGCATAAGGATTAGCTAGCAGTTGTTCTATCATACGCGAAGGAATTTCATATTCAATATTTTCAGTAGGTGCAGTAGGTCGAGGGGTAGCTAATTGTGGTTCCGGTCGAGGTGAACATACCCCGAACAAACCCCTCAAAGGATTGTTTTCCATAGTAACAAGTGACAATAAATTTCAGCATACTATATAAATGTTTCCTTACCAAAGGCGCTTCACTCCCCGGCAACGGCGCCACAAAATAGCCTTGATGACCCACAAGTATAGGGGATCAATTGTAGCTCTTTTCGATAAGTAAGAGTGTCGAACCCAACGAGGAGAAGAAGGAAATGACAAGTGGTTTTCAGTAAGATAATGTCCGCAAGTACTGAAATTGTAAGTAGCAGAGTAGTTTGATAGCAAGTTAATTTGTAACGAGCAAGTAACGATAGTAGTGGCAAAAGTGAAGCAAGGTAGCCCAATCCTTTTGAGGAAAAGGACAGGCCAAAACAGTCTCTTATGATAAGCAAAGCGTTCTTGAGGGTACACGGGATTTTCATCTAGTCACTTTCATCATGTTGGTTCAATTTGTCTTTGCTACTTTGATAATTTGATATGTGGGTGGACCGGTGCTTAGGTGTTGTTCTTACTTGAACAAACCTCCTACTTATGATTAATCCTCCCACAAGCATCCGCAAATATGAGCAAAGTATTAAGAATAAATTCTAACCATAGCATTAAACTTTTGGATCCAATCGGTCCCTTACAGAATAGCGCATCAACTGGGGTTTAAGCTTCTGTTACTCTCGCAATCCATCATCTAATTGCTACTCCACAATGCATTCCCTTAGGACCAAATATGGTGAAGTGTCATGTAGTCGACGTTCACATGACACCACTAAGAAATCACAACATACATACTATCAAAATATCGAATACATATCAAATTCACATGATTACTTTCAACATGATTTCTCACGTGACCTCAACAAAAGTAACTACTCACAAACGATAATCATGCTTAAGATCAGAGGGGTATTAAATAGCATATTGGATCTGAACATATAATCTTCCACCAAATAAACCATATAGTAATCAACTACAAGATGTAATCAACACTACCAGTCACCCACAAGCACCAATCTATAGTTCCGATAACAAGATTAAACACAAGAGATGAACTAGGGTTTGAGAGGAGATGGTGTTGTTGAAGATGTTGATGGATATTGCCCTCCCCAAGATGGGAGAATTGTTGGTGATGATAATGGCGATGACCCCCCCCCCTGGAGGGAAGTTCCCTCGGCGAAATCGCTCCTCCGGAGGGAAAAAGTACTCCTGCCCAAGTTCCGCCTCGAGATAGTAGCGCTCCATCCCGAAAGTCCTCTCCTTATTTTTTTTCTAGGTAAAAATGACTTATATACCAGAAGATGGGCACCGGAGGTGGGCCTGGGTGAGCACAACCCACCAGGGCGCGCCTGGGCTCCCTGGCACGCCCAGGTGGGTTGTGCCCACCTGGTGGGCCCTCTCTGGTAGTTATTTTCTCCAATAATCCTTAAATATTCCATAAAAATTCTCCGTGAAGTTTCAGCTCATTTGGAGTTGTGCAAAATAGGTGGCTTGACGTAGCTTTTCCAGGTCCAGATTTCCAGGTGCCAGAATTCTCCCTCTTTGTGTATACCTTGCATATTATGAGAGAAAAGGCATTAGAATTACTTCAAAAAGCATTATTATGGATAAAACATTATAAATAACAGTAAGAAAACATGATGCAAAATGGACGCATCATTGGGTTCGACACTCTTACTTCGAAAGGACTACAATAGATCTCCTATACTTGTGGGTCATCACACCTTCACAACAGTCGTAGACGAATAAGTGAAAATTCTGTAGGAGCGAACATGTCGTCACCTAGTATCATAGCATTTAATGTTGGCCCTACACTACTGCAGAATTTCAGCAACGTCTCATTGTCGGAAGAGTCTAAAAGCATTCGGGGAAAATTCTATCCAAATTGGGTTACTGAGAAATATCTTACGTCTCAGATAAGGATGACAATTTTATCCATGGACACGGATACCCGTGGATACCCGACCCGAATGGATAGGGTTTGGGTATGTTTTTACGTCCATGGACAACATCCAAACCCGGTCTGATTATACATGGGTAGGGCATGGACATAATTATGTATCCGTGAATATACCCGAACCCGACCCGATAGTATGACATGTGGGGCAAAAATCAATGATCCACACTGTCCCACCTTCCAACATAATTTTTCTGTATAAAAAAATGAAAAATAAGCCATGCAATGTTTCCCTCACCGTACCTTACTGCACGGTCGCATCTCATTCTTCTATCTCCTTGTTATACGCCCCATTATTAACCTACTTTGTCTCCTCGACTTACTCCCTCTAGCCCCCCTAGCCGCCGGCGCTGCCAGCCCCTCTACTAATGGTGCAGCACTTCAGCAGCCAAAGATCCAACTCCATATCCCTTCATCTTGGCTTCTCCACGCACGCACGGGTACGACGGCCTGCCGGCGATGGCGGCCGGACGGCCAAGCTCTGAGCTGTGATGCGGAGCAGCTTGACGTACAGAAGCACTGCTGTGCCGAGGACCAGAAGCACGACGGGATGGGTGTGTCGGGAGGCAGTCGCAGATCACGATGAGGAGTGTGACCTGCGTGACCTTGGAGGAAGTAATGGCCACACCAAACAACCGGCAACTGGAGCATGTATATTAGGTGTTCCTGTACGCCGTATACATACACCTAATCTTTTGATCCCTCAATCCCTCTCTTGTATGTATATTAGATGTTGCTGTACGTGAGTGTGCAGCATGTGATGTCCTGAATTTCTATGAAGTACTCTTATACATAGTTTACATTAGCAACTGGAGCAGAGATTCACAGAATTAGGTATTTTTTTGCTGGTTACTAATTTAGTCATAGTTCGTTGGTACATGGCACTATAGATATGCATGTTAATTAGTAATTATGTATTACCACATCAGTGAACTTCAATCTCGAGGCTGTGAATGATTAAGACTCAGTAGAATCTGAGATGTAATTTTGGCAGGACCTCTTGTGGTTAGCCCTGGAAATATTGACTCAGCTGGTAGCCCAACATCTAACACTCAAGCTACTGCTGTCGTGGGAGCATCACAAGGTCGGTTTAGCAATAAGAGAAATCTCACACCTTAGCGTTATGAGAAGGTAATTTTGAGAAAAAATATATTAATGGAGAATGGAAAGCTGAGTGCATGTGTTGTCATAAACTTCTTACCGCGATGCCATTTTGTGATAAATCGAGAATCAGAAATGATGTTGTGTTATTGCGATGTCATTTTGTGAGAACATATAATTGTGTACTTATGTTTAGTCGATGTCATGTCATTTTGTGAGAATCTAAGAGTTTTTTTATGATGGATCTGATGTCTCTTGCAATTGCTCTTGATCACAAATAAGAATCTAAGAGATGATTTGATGTTGTGCACTTATGCTATGTCGTTTTGTGAGGATTTGAGAGCTTATGTGAATCTTGTGCAGTTGTGCTATGTCTTACGTATATGTGTACGGAGAACCCGATGGATAGCCATATCCGATGGGTATTCATCGGGTTTGGACATGGATATAATTTTTCGCCAATGGATATTTTCGTGGATGGGCACGTATTGCCTTCACGGATTCGGATATGGATTTGATATTGTTCAACCCGAGCCCAACCCGATCCATTGTCATCCTTAGTCTCAGACAAATGCAATGCTATTCGCCTTGAACTAATAAAAGAGGAAAAACATGTTGATTCTGCTGCAATACAAGTTAGATTATATCAAAAAGGAGAAAGCATTGCGAGTGGATAGAATTATCAAAAAAGAATGGTGATTCGGACAACAAAATTAATTCGATTATTGAGAAGGCCGAATCAAACATTACATGTGTTGAATCAACTAAAGAGAAAGAAGTAATGCCAGTTGGTAGAACCAATGAAAAGAAAGGTGGTTTGAGTGATGGAAGTGCTTCGGTTGAAAAGGCCGAATCAAATAGTGATTGTTCGAATCTTTCAAATCCAAGGAGGCAAGCATCATTGAAAAAGGGCATGGCAAGCATAGTAAAACATGTGCTTGATTTTTCTGAAGTTAATGAAACCTATTTCCTGCCTATGAGTTTCATGGCATAGAACTTGACGAGCATCAAGAGCAAGAACATATAGCTGAATGAAGTTCGCTTGACAAAGACCTTCAAAGTAGTGAAGCACAGAACCAAGCAAAAGATAAGGTGTTGGAGAGCTATCCGAAGGCGGAGCAAGGTATTGTTAAAGTCACACAACCATTATGCTCACCCAACATATTTGAAGAGGTGTCTAGCAAGTGACTTACCTATTTTTTGATTTGCTCGCCACTTTATGGCTGATGCATATATTAGAAAAATTACTATAAGATATCTTGAAGGACCAATGAATAAGGATAATTTACTTGTTAGCAATACAGTTGTTATAGAACATATCGGTCAATACATTGTACCATTTCAAAAGGTAGATAATGACAATTTAATGCAACCAAAGATTTTTCATTATCATGTTTAAAGTTTATATTTCAATGGGTAGCTTTGTTTGTTTCATATTTGGCTTACACTTGGTCTCAATTTAGATTTATATGTTATAATTATTTTGATTTTAGAAATTTAAAGCCAAAGGTTATAATTTTATGGGGAAATCGATACTAGTATAATATCTTATCCAATGATGTCGGGAAAAGTATCCGAAATAAAATTTGTAGCCGAATGAAAAGATGTCAAATCTGAATCATTCATGTGCTTAGTTCCAAAGCCGTTCTCACAGTAAGATCAACTAGAAACATAAGAAGTGCATCTTCAATTCAAGTATGTGTGATTAAATCTTTGATTTGCTGTTGAAGAATAATTATAATAGAATTCTTGGTCACCATGTCAAGCTATCAATCCATGAATGAATGTATTGTAAGTTAGATGGTTAGAGCATAATTTTGAGCATTGCAAAATGTTCTGTCAAATAGTTAAATTGGCCACTGATAAAAGACAACTGAAATTTGTTGAAACACCCACGGATGACCAGTCTATTCCGATTGATCCTGATGGCAAAAGGTTTTTGCATCGATTGCTTCAAGCCGATTCATTTAAGATAACGTAAATTTTACAGTTGATGGGATAAAGCAAAAAATTGTTCATAAGCACAATGATGATATTCTTGAAGTCAACCATTCCATCAAAGTTACGATGAAGACGCCAAGCCGGGGGGAGGCAGCAAGAGATTCCAAAGGTCGATGCTAGCAAAACCAAATGAGGCAAAGGCCGAAATAAGCACAAGGGTAAAATCAAAAGTCACCTTCGTTAAGCCATTAGATAAATATAAAAATAAGAGTAAAGAGAAGAATGCTTATCGGCTAAATCATGCAACGAAGTCAAGATCAGTCCCTGGGAGCAAATTTTGAAGACCAGTATTGGCAAAGGAAGAATTTAATGCATCATTTCCATATCCTTGTTTTGGGCCGCCAATGCCAACGTTGTGGATACCACCCTATGCTTATATGAATCCATATCAATCATCGGACAAGTATGATTCAAGGGCACATTATCCATCTTATTTTAAACCATCTCATCAAGATTATGCAACCCCAAGAAGATCAACATTTGATAAAAAATAACATGTCAAAAGACAGATTCACTTAGAAGGAATCGGTCCGAAGCACAAGGATGAAGAAAGAGGTGGTCCCCATAACCGAGTCCATAGCTATTGTGCAAGCATCACCAGACAATCCCCCATCCTCCATTGCCACCATCCAATTGACATGTGAACCATCACCATCATTCAGTACCGTCAGGCTATCATGTACACACCGTCAAAGTCGCATAACAGCGAGGCGGCTTCGAGTAGGTGGTTGCCTCACCGGCTCCCCTTTTTTCATCCCCACCGCCAACAGACATTAGCGACCGTGCCTAAGGACGGCACGGTCGATCTCCTGGATCAAAGACAGGCGGGTGGGCAGGCACACATAGTGGCTATAGATCGATTGGCGTTGCAGAGTACGTGTACGCCCTCACATAGACAGACCTTGATCCCATCGGCAGATCGTAGCCGGACTGGGTTCCAACAGCATATTCCTTGCAAAGGCGATTCTTAGACGACATAGACTTACATGTCGGGGCGGTGTGGGCTCCGTTCATAGACGCGATTGACTCTCGTGGTTGATGGTATAGGCTAGCGGCGGCGGAGTACAACCCAACACAACGCAGCAGACAGTTCTTTCTTATCTCATGTGAACCAGCACGACTAAATCGGAGGTAGACGCCGGCGGCGGTTAAGCTCTGGTACCCGGTTCACAGAGTAGATTATTTTAAAACTACCGTGCGCCTATGTATGCTGATGTGTATGAACTCACCCATCTGTGTGTGCAGGCACCTATGTGTGTGCGGATCCATGTGTGTGTATATGTGTGTGGGTGTGCGCATATGTAATGTTTAACTTTCTATTTTCGTTTTCTATAGTGTAATAAGAACAAAAATGATGGCTGTGGCGCTTATAAGCGAGTCAACTCATAACATTTAATGTATCATGCAAATTGTACAATTTAGATTTACCCTTATCTACCTATCTTCATTCTTGAAAACTAAATTTAATTTGTACAATTTAACAGTGTACAATTAACCGACACTAGTGGACACCGACTTAATTATCTCTTGTGGAACAGGTAGATATGTGTTTAGACTCAACATGGGAAAAAATGTGGAAAACGTATCTAGAGAAAAATAATAATAGTACAGAGCAAAAGAAATGATTTACATTAAAAAATCGGACGACTTATAAATAGTTGCTCTCATATCTTATACTCCCTCCATTTCATTATCTTCTCGTCGTAGCTTTTGTTCAAATTGAGTCCAACTCATCACAAACTCGTCACAAGGACCTATATGGCATAAATGCTTACATCTATATCTATGCCTATATCAATATAAAAAGACCCAAAGAGACAGATTTAATTAATCTCGGCCATCAAATCATATCAATCCAACGACCTAGATTGTTTCAATATCGAGCGCTCGACACGTTTAGCGTGCAGTTAATTTCATACCAAATATAGTGCTAATTACATAATAACACGCAAATAATATTCTACTTAATATCCGCATGCACTTAATATACTTCTAAATTAACGTGCATTGCACGTACACATTAACTAGTTATAGAAATTGTAGAATTATAAGACTAGTCATAGTGTGAGTAACTTAGCTAGTAACATAGCGCACCCCGAAATTTTTTTGCTTATGTGACATGTAGTTAATGAGAAGTGGTAACATAATATGTTACTATAACATAGTGCTTTTCAAGACAAGATGAGTCTACAAGCTAATTAATGAAGTCCTCTATTACACTACTACTATGTTACTTTGCACTATAAAGATAGTAACTTAGACTAGTGACATATGCATGATACTAATATAAGTTACTCCCCACTATGACCAGCCTAATACAGCTTAATTATTCAGTGGAAAAACCAAACATACAGCACTCTGATACCATACATTGGAAAAACAAAACTATCTATATATCCATCATACAATAAGAAACACGCGTTAACTTTATTGTCCACCCTTAAAGATCCAAGTAGGTATGACGAGCGTAAACAACTAAACATTGACAATTTATAATTAAACAGTGATACAAACAGCAGAAACCGTGTAAAGTATCAGCAATCCTCCTAGTCACTACCGTGGTTCTCAACCATGCACACCACTGCGCTTATTAACAGTCCCGCAACTATAACAGCCTGCTATTTTCTGAAACACAAGTTCTGAATCACCAAACTGAAGCCACACACAGGAAATGCAGGATGAGATCTTATCTATGTGGTGAGGATGGGGGGAAGGTAGTCCGACTTGGCGCCGAGGATGCGGGCCCGGGTGTCGGGGAAGAACTCCATGCCCGGCAGCTCCGTCACCACGCCGTCGCTGGCGACGCCGATGGGGTAGCTCAGCAGGTGGCCGGGGAGGTCCTGCTCCAGGTCGTCGCTCGAGTATATGTCCCAGTACTTCTCCGCGATCCTGTTCACCTTCTGCACGCACTCGACGCTCTCCGGGCGCTGGAACACGTCGTCCAGCATGCCCAGGTGCTCGTACCACAGTGCCATCCGGAAGCCGTGGATCTGGCCCCGGGCCGGCTCCCTGTTGGCTAGATGGTATGGCTGGTAAGCGCCCATGGCAATCTCGGAGTCCCGGGCGCCGTCCATTGACCGTTGGTTGATGTTTGCAGACCCAATGATGATGTACTCGTCATCAACTGAAAATGGAAGAGGTGAAGTTAGTAGCTTTAAAGAATAACAGGATCCTTTCAATCCACACAGAGGAGAACAATATAAATCAGTTGTTCAATGGTTTGCCAACAGGAGTACCTAACAAGCGATAGTTTATTTCGACTGAATTTAAGAGACAAATCAAGAGCAAGAATGCAATCTTCAAATGAAATACAATGTTATCAACAAAAAAAATGAAATACAGTGTTAGGAAGCATATGACAAGTACATTTTAAATAATCAATTCTTTGTGAATATTAAAAATTTAAGCCTCTAATCTTTCAAGGAAGGAAACTGAATTTGAGTTGCTATTAGTTTTCCCAATGAACGAACCGTGTATGGATGAACAGATGCAAACATTAGATAATGCGCTGCTTCAACATGCTTTATAAGTAAGATACTAAAAAGAACATGCAATTCATTCAAAACCTTGATATTGAAATATAATGCAACCCACAGGTTAAGTGGAACTGAGGGAGTACCTATCATCATTTTGGTATGAACGTAGATCATGAACCTCCTAGCCTCTTGAGCGCGGACGTAATCAGTATCAGGTTCTGGCTGCTCCTGGGGTTCATATTCCCCATCCTGCTTCACCTCACGGTTACCTAGGCAGAAGAAAGTGAGGTATTCCTTGGGGTTTGCTTCAATCCCCTTTGCCTCGAGAGCTTGTGTGATGTCAGTGTACATCATCTCCATTGTTCTCCTTTGCCAGTCCAGAATTGCTTGTACAGATGCGCTCTCTGGCATGCCCTCAGGCCACATTGGCACCACAACATAAACAGTAAACCGTTCTCCGGCTTCAATCTTGCTGACAATCTTCAACGAAAGCTCCTTAGGAATCACATGCAGAGCGCCAATTTCTTCAGGCTTGATGCCTTCGGGCTTCCAGCAGTAGGAACTTCCAAGGAAGTATTGGTTCTCAATGTAGATGAAGTCCTTTGCCCGTCGGATGGCATTTATGTATGCATCCTGGATGCTCCTGTCAATGATTTGATCCTTTCCACTTACAAGCCCAGCCCTTGCAGCTTCCTCAGGAGTATCAGGGAAGCCAAAAGCAGCACCACCATCAATAGATCTGAAGAGCTGGACATTCCATGTATCTCTGTCCTCTGGGAACATGACGGGAGAAGGGGGGATAATTATGTCAGAGAGATCCCTGAGCTGCACGAGAAGATCTTTGCCACCCTGCTTTCTCCATCTCTGCTCAAAATTGTAAAGAACATCCCAGGCAATTGGACCTTCCAGTCGTGAATGAATATCATGCCATGGCTCTCTTGGGCCACCTTTGGTGATGGATGCAGTCGCGAAGTTAGGCTGGTGGAAGTCATCATGGTGGACAGTGTCAAGTGTCCTAAACAA
Organism: Triticum aestivum; assembly: GCF_018294505.1. Taxonomy (NCBI): domain Eukaryota; kingdom Viridiplantae; phylum Streptophyta; class Magnoliopsida; order Poales; family Poaceae; genus Triticum; species Triticum aestivum. The sequence continues at coordinate 107,442,086 of NC_057800.1, read as the reverse complement.
GGAGTGGTACTGAGTGTCATATCTTCCGTCGCAGAGGTCAATGCCACCAACGAAGCTGAGTATCCTCCTTTGCTCGGAGCCCTGGCTTGGCAATGCATCGTCAACACATACTATCTTCTGATGGTGAGTGAACATGGTTGAGATCTGCAGATCCTGAACAATGCTGCCTGAATCATCGGGGTTACGAGGGCACAGAACACAGTGCACATCGGTGCCTTGGAAGTAATTTGCAGTCTCCTCATCATGGGTGGCCATCAAGCCATCTCTCTTCAGCAAGCCAACTGAAGTTCTATCATCCCACACTAGCATAAGGACCCGGACACCTTCGCTGGCCTTCCTCTTGAGTAACTCTCCGAGAGTGACGTCTCCTCCAGGTTTGGGGCGATTGGTGTCCCTAATCAAGGTGATCTCAGTGTGCACAGACCAACCAGTGATGTAAATCAAATGCTGAGCATTGCTTATGGCATCAAAGATATCCTCCCAACATCTGGCAGGCTCATAGTTCTTGCCGTCCGCAAGCGGAATCTTGGGGATAAAGTTGTCTGGGACATGAGCATCTTGGTACAATCTAACATTGCATCCTTGCCTCTGCGAGAAGAAGGTGTAAGGAACACCAGGAAACTTGACGCTCCGGACACCCCTCGCCCAGTTGCGGTCCTTCTCAACGCCAAAGTACTGAAGCTTCACATGGATCTTGCTCTCACCAACAGGCTCCCGGTTGTCATCACAGATTTCAAGCCACCTATCGATCTCCTCCCCTTCCAGGAGCTCTCCGACAGGCAGGTACGCCCTCCCAATGAGCGTCGCCCCGATCGCGTTGTCGGCCTTCAGCGTGAAGATCACATCGGCGGCAAGGTGCGCACAGTAGATGTGGAACGACTCGTACCAGCGAGGATTGACGGGCTCGTTGCCCAACATCCTGGTACGCCCAACACGAGCTTTCTCGAGATCAATGGTGGCATATAGCTTGGAGCTTCCTTTGCCAACACCGACAGTTTCCTCAATGCCCTCTACAAACTGTCAAGATAAACTTGCTGTGTTAGAACATGAAGAGTCACATCTACTATCATAATCATCTACTATCAACTACGGTAGGCGCCGGCATAAGCAAACTCTAGCAACGATTCTGGATAAAATACGCAGTGATTCTCTGTATTTTCAGTTATTTTTTACCAGTACTAGTAAAAAATAACTCTTCATGTTCGGCTCCCTAACCGCACCATTTTACCATGTGCTAGTGTAGACCAGCACGTCTCGTCGTGCGTGGTAACGATCAATTAATTGATTCTGCTTGGACGGAAAAAACTGATGGGAGAAATCAGAAATGATCCGTGAGTAGGACGGCCTTGTAGAAGTAGAGTACCTTGCGGATGAACTTGGGGGCGCCGCCGCTGGCGCGGCCGGGGTGGGAGAGCGAGGAGGCCTCGAAGATGGTGACGTGGAGGTTCCCATGGAGCAAGATCTGAGCCATGGCGACCGAAGGACCCCTCCTCCGCGCTCCTGCTAGTCACAGTCACCTGCCTGCACACAAGCCGAGATAGCAGTTACCTACCGAGAGCAGGGGAACCAGGAAAGCGCGCGGACCGACCGAGACCACCACCGGCAGTCAAAACCAGAGCGGCAGCAAGCAAGCAAGCAACGAACAGCAGCGCCCGCGCACAGACCACGCCCGGCCCGCCATAGCCGCAGCACAAGCGGAGACCGACCAGCGAACAGAAGCAGAAACGCACCGCACCGACAGCCAGGAAGCGAAACCGGCGGATCTGGCCGAGAGCGCAGCGGCAGGCACGCACGGCACTGCCGCCACCGCCGCACTGAGCTTAAGCGGCGAGCGGGTAAGGGAGAGATAGGGTGGTCGGAGTGGGAGAGAGAGGCTTACCACCACCGCCTGCCGCTGGTGAAGAGGACGACAAAGAGGGGACGGGAGACGATGAATCGGGAGGGAGGCAGATCCAATCGGGCGGTAATATACAACTGGAGCTGTAGAGTTTTAGACGTGGGACGGAAAGAAAGAAAAGAGCGACGCGGCGATTTTTCTTTCCTTGTCTCCGTCCTTTTTTTCTCTGCTAGTACTACTAGAGGGGCGCACGCGGCGGGCACGTCACGGGATAGTAGCGATCGGGGCCGGTTCCCCCGGATACGCGTCGCCTCCGCGGATCTCGAGCCGTGGAAATCAATCAATTAAGAATGGGATCGAAAATGGGGAGGGAGGGAGCTATCCGTACTCCGCCCGTCGCGAGCAGCTAGTTAACCGTGGGTCCATGGCCACCACGTCCCGATCAAATCATCCAGCCCCGGTGGCCTCCGGTAGCATTCGTCATGATGGCCTCGTTTGTTTTTCAAGTTTCAGATTGCTAACCAGCTCACCAGGTTCAAGTATGGATCTTGTATTTTTCTTTTTAAAGTTATTTCAGTCTTTTTCATCGTCAATGAAAGGACAAGTTCTCATCCACTTTCAGGCATCTATGATGGCTTCATTAACCTCAAAACGTTGTGTTGGCTTGGTATCTCTTGAATGTACTTATGGAGATAAGGTATATGCGTATTTTCATAGAGTTAGTTGAGCGCATGTGTGTATACATGAGCATCTGCAGGTTAGCTGATCAACCACTTCGTCATGCCTATACAAATCTGAAATTTTGTGTGTCTGGGCCCATACATAAAGATCGTCAAAGACTACTGACGTAGGATCGTTCCTCCTGTCATAATCCTCAACCAGCAACCCTGGAAAGGCCGCCATGGACAACGCACTTCCAATCCATGAGGCAGAACATCTGAAAGAGAAACAAGTTCTCGCCTGGCTCTCTGTACTTTGCCTCGGGCCAAGTTCCACACAGACTTTTAGGATATCGAAAAATGACCGAAGAACTAAAACGCACGAGACATGTTCAGGCGCCCGATCACAAGTCATCTAGCTTCTGACTCATATTGCTTGACTCCCTTCTCGCCGATGATCACCTCATCAAGTTCCCCATCCTGCACCTCTAGGTTCCTCATCATCTCTTCAAGATTCCCCTCGATCCAGCCCTCCGCAGAGGTAGCTGAGCTCTTGCCCATTGCCGCCATCGGGAGGAGCAGCCTTCCAACACCTGTATTGATCACAAGGACCCGTGTGAGTCACAAAGATCACAATAGCAGTCAACTCTCATCGGCAATCGGGGTAGCCGTTGGAGTAGGTTAAAACCCTACCCGAGAGGGTAGATTATTAGCCATGATGTAAGCGGGAGCAACTAATCAAGGGTCACTTTTGGTGTACCTTTGAGGTTACACCATCAAGGGTCGTCACGTTTATATTGAGTTTGGATGTCTGTGGCGAATGATTTTACAAAATCATAAAGAAAATTCTAACCCTGCAAAAAAATAAAGAAAATTCTAAATAAACAGGCCATGTTCGAAATGAAGTCACAAGACGCATTATTTGTAGCCGGACCTCGGAGGTCACGGATTTATTTCAGCCTCCCGAGAATAGGCCGGCCCGCCCAAGTGGCGAGAGCCTTGAGCTTGACTTGGCCGGCTTCGAGAAGGCGATCGTGTTGGCCGGTGGTGATCGTGCCTACTGCCGACGTCGTGGGGCCTCCGCCCAAGGCCGGGAGCAACCACGCCCCTGCACGCAGGCAGTTGGACTTGGACCGAATGCCGCGCCTGGATGGATGGTCTTGGTCATGCACATCCCGTGCCGACACCAGGCGTCCAGGCCAGCCACCTCGCCTGGCCTGCTGTCATTTTCAATCGTGAACTGATCTGTTTGGCCCGAGTAGTCTGAGTGTGTCCCTGTCCACGAATCGCGGTGCGCCACCTAGCAAGGTCATATCGAAATGTCGCTTTTGGCTGACTTGTCAAGAGCTATCACGAGCTGGAGAAAACGGTTTTAGCCGATCCTCAAATATCTTCCACGGATTCAGTCCAGTCTGCCGCGCACGTTATCCTTCGGATCTCCATATGGCATCGAGTTGCTCCATATGTTATCATCAGCTTTTCGTTACTGCTTAATTTACTGACATCAGGGGCTGTGGCCCTTTTCATTTTTTTTTACTGACATCGTAGAGAAGGCTCAGATCAGAGCCTGAAAGCTCTCGGGAGATGGGAATCCACAACACAACGGGAGTTGCCTTATCTTTTGTTTTGGTAAGAAGGAAGAATTCTCTTTTGTTTTGCCACACTGTTCAAGCAATTTCGGAGCTATAAATCGGTTTGCACTTGGGGTTTGACGAACTGATTTTGTGACCAATGTAAAACGAGCAAATGTGTCAACTTGGTTCTTTATATTTTGAACAACAAATATTAGAAGTTATTTTACCGCTATGTACCCAAAGAGAGTGAAGAGCAAGTTCAATCCGGAGCCATGTTGGAAATCTTGGGGTGGTTATGTGTAACATCCTTATTATCATGATTTGAGCTCAAGCTCCACCACCACTTGCCTTGTCATCCGGTCTAATTTTCCTCTCATATTGTTGTTCACAGGAGAGTTGTTTTGGCTATAGGGAGCATGTGCTCCCGGATGAATAGTAAAAAATAATTAAAAAGTCTGAACTTTTTATGTTCATGTTAGTGTAACAGGCATGCTGAACTTTATTAATTATTTTTATAAGACCTTACAAAATCATACAACAGTAAGACTAAAGCCGCCGTCTAAGCAACACACTGTCGCTACACCTATCCAGTTGATGAAGGGGTGCAGATAGCCTGGGCCTAATACCAAACAGACATTGCAGTCAAGCCTAACATTTAAGACCTGAGATTAGCTCTTTGATTCGGCGGCGGCAATCTTTGCTGATTGTGTTGATATTAGCTCTTTGATTGGGAAGGTCAAATTTAACCATTGTTTTCGTGATGCTAATCAAGCGGCGCATGTGCTAGCTCAATTTAGCTACTGTAATAAAATCTCTGATAGTTGGATTAATAAGCCACCAGACTATTTGGTGAATAAGCTCGTAGACGATGTATCTGCTTTTTATTTGCAATAAAGCTAGCTATGATGGTCTTCCTTAAAAAAAAGACCTGAGACCCCAACTTAGCCACTTGCCGGGTCTGGGGCACACACTGGTCCGGCGTGCTCTCAGAGGCCGCCGCCACCAACTGCCACCGCTCCATCTTCTGAACTATACTGATGCATCAACCTTGCTCGGTCTAGCTATCGTCAACGCCACCACGGCGCCCAACGACACATCCTCCCTGCGCGCAAATAGCTGAGCACGTCGCGGTCGCCACTGATACACCTCAGCGCCATGCTGCCAAGTACCACCAGCCGACACAACTTGAAGTCCTTGGAAGATCTGTCGTGCGTAGCACCTGCCGACCAGGCATGACAAAGCGTAGCACTTGTCGGTCAGGCATGACTTGACATCTCCACCGAAGCTCCGTGCAAGACGAAGCCGCTCCACCTCCTGCCTCTAACTTCCAGCGCTGCTCCACAAACGATGCTCCCAAGAGAGAAACGACACCGCAATGCCGCCATCGTCCGATCTGAAACACTAGATCCTAGGATTTCCCCCGGAGTTGCACGAGTGGGTCGACAGTAGTTACACGACGATGCCTCCATCAAGGTAACGACGAGAACGCCGCCATCGCCTGCCGTCGGCTTGGTTTTCACCGGCAACCATGTCTCCCCTACTCGTAGCCGGGACTAGATGATGGATCTCGAGATCCGATCACCAAGCCTCTGGCCGGCCATCTCTGGAAGAAGATGACCACCAGCGTCACCACGTCGGGCACGCGTCGCCGCCGGCACCCCCATGGTGCCTAGAGGCCGACAAGTCCCGACGAGCACCACGCCTCGCCAGCCGCCATGGCCCAGACCCAAGCACCACCAGATCCAGATCAGATCGGGGTCAAGGGCCCCAAGCCGCAGTCGCCGCGGAGGTAGTACCAAAAGAGAGTGAAGAGCAAGTTCAATCCGGAGCCATGTTGGAAATCTTGGGGCGGTTATGTGTCAACATCCTTGTTTCAATTTTCATTTAACTGATTCCTCTGGTTTTGTGAGGGAGCTTCATGGGGACCAACGACAGGCGCTCCCCCCTCCCCCTCCCCTTCCCCCTGCTATCATGATTTCAGCTCAAGCTCCCACTACTTGCCTTGTCATCTTCTCTCATTTCCTTCTCATGCTGTTGTTGACAAGAAAGTTGTTTTGGCTATAGGGAGCATATGCCCCTGATGAATAGTAAATTCAAAATAAATTGTAAATAAAATTTATAAAGTCTGATTTTTTAAGTTCACGTTAGTCTAATTTTTATGCGAAGCGGGACAACAATGCTTCATCGGCGAAAAAACAAAATTAAGTGTTACAATTGGCTTTTGAGGTGACTTTTTTTTTGCGCAAGTCAAAATGCTTAGAATTTTCACCTAAAAATTTGCAGGTGGCACTTGGGTGTGACAACGGACGTATCTTTTTTTTCCCTACTTTTTTTTACATTTGCATGTATCCTTTTTTGCTCGCAGGAACATATGTTCCCAAGAGCCGAATTGGATTTCCGCTTGTTCACAAGATATTTTATGGAGTTCCATGTCAAAAAAGTTTCACAAAGTGAGAACTTACAGATCCAGTTACTACTCAACGAACAGAAAACACGAATACTACTTGGTCGAATCTTGCTTCTCTCGAGTTGGTACATATGTTATTATCAGCCTTTTCTCTTTTGTATTACCACACCGTTTGATGGTTTTGGAGCTAAATTCGTTTACAGTTGGGAGTTGATGGACTAATTTTGCAAAACTATGTATATACGAACAAACTGTCAACTTGCCCTTGTATATTATGAACTAGAAACACAAGTTTTTTGGTGTTATGTATAGTAAGAGAGTGAAGACCAAGCTCAAATAGACATGTCGGAAGTCTTGGTACATAGGTGGTTATGCGTCAACATCCTCGTTTCAATTTACATATAAATGATTCCCTCGGTTTTGTGACAAGGGACAGGTGTTCTCATCTTGTCACCGCCTTAAATTCTCTCATACTCTCAATACTGCAGAGTATTTGACAAAGTCCAGCGTCAAAACTAGTTCACAAAGTGGCGCCTTATGATCCGGTTACTACTCGCCTAAGAGAAAGCGTAAATATTACTTGGTCGAATCTTGATTGATGATCACCTTCTTATGATGGTCGTGTTAAAAATGCATTATACAGGTCCCACGAAACAAATAGCATATGTTGATTTTGGTATGGTGAGCTCTCCTCAGAAATCTCTAACACGAACCGTTATTACGTCTCAAATTGCAGAAGATATGTCCGACTCACAATGTTGTCGCCCTTGCTCATGAAGAAGGTTTTCAAAATGGTTATTGTGGCCCCAGATCGCTTCTCTCTCGTTCGACGGATTAAGTAGACTGTTCAAGACCCCTCCAAGGTTGGCATCCTAGTCTGCGGCATTAAGAAAATAAAGATATGTTTAAGCCAAGAGGTCTTTGAGTTCAAGACCCGACTGGCGCAATTAAATTGCAGCCCACGATCCATGTTTAGACCCGAGGAAGCCACACATAAGAGAGTGTTGAGGTATAAATGTATTGTCTAGTCTCTCCCATAGATCGGTCTTGCTTTATTCATGCCAATGACTTGTCAAATGTTTCGGCGCATGCTTTAGCTCGTTGTGCTGGGCATTCCATTAGCAATGTGCACCGTAACGTAATTCAGATTGCATCGGGAGATGCTATGAGATGATGCCATTTAATGAATGAAGTGCCGTACTTGGCCGAAAAGTCATATTCTCCAGAGCGACACAACCGTTGGTGCTCTGAAGATGACACCAAAAAAGTAGGCACAGTCTATCTGTTGGTTTTGGACTATGATCATCAGTCACTAGTGCTAGGACACTGATGACTTTCTTATCGGTTTGCCAGAATCACGTGCAGCACTCTGTGTTTGGTCTGCGTGAATTGCAAAATGAGTATGGTGGGAGCCCATATATGTCAAGCCTGTTAAACGTAGAATTTGTGGGAACTGGCTCAACCCTCTAGGGGTGGCCTATCACATATATTTATAAGGTTACACAATATACAGATTACATAGTTGGGCTATGTTACAAAGTCTAACACCCCCCCTCAATCTCAACTCACTCCTGATGAATCTAGAAGGTTGAGATTGCGCCTACAGACCTCGAACATGGGAGAAGGTAGAGGCTTGGTGAAGATGTCTGCAAGTTGATCCTTCGAGGAGATAAACTTGATTTGTAGTAGCTTCTGTGCAACACGTTCCCTCACAAAATGATAGTCAATCTCAATATGTTTGGTTCGTGCATGGAACACCGGGTTTATCGAAAGAAATGTAGCACCGATGTTGTCACACCAAAGAACCGGAGGATGTGACTGGGAGATTCCCAGCTCTCGAAGCAAAGACTCAATCCAGATAAGCTCAGCAGTCGCATTGGCAACAGCTTTGTACTCGGCTTCCGTGCTGCTGCGAGAAATAGTGGCTTGCTTGCGTGCACTCCAGGCGATCAAATTAGGACCCAAAAATACAGCATATCCCCCCTTGGATCGCCTGTCATCCGGACACCCAGCCCAATCAGCATCTGAGAATGCAGATAGAACAGCAGAGGAATTAGGTCGCAGATGAAGACCATAGGAGACAGTGAGACGCACATAACGAAGAATGCGCTTCACAGCAGACCAGTGCACATCAGTAGGGGCATGAAGATACTGACACACCCTGTTAACCGCAAAGGAAAGATCAGGGCGTGTGATAGTCAGATACTGCAAGCCACCAACAATACTCCGATACTCCGTAGCATCCGTAGGAGACAAAATAGTACCAGCAGTAGCCGAGAGCTTATCAGTAGAGGACATGGGCGTGGGAGATGGCTTACACTTGAGCATACCAGCACGGCGCAAGAGGTCAAGGGAGTACTTTTTCTGAGTGAGAGCTAAGCCGCCACGAGACTGATGTGCAACTTCAATACCCAGGAAGAAGTATAGCTGTCCCAAATCTTTTACCGTAAAATCTCTGCCAAGTGCAGTCACAAGAGCATCAGCAGCCGTTGCAAAGGAGCTGACCAGAATAATGTCATCGACGTACACAAGCAAATACACAGTCACACTGGGGCGCTGAAACAAGAACAGCGAGCTGTCGGCTGTCGACGGAACGAAGCCATGAGTACAAAGAGCCGAAGCTAGGCGAGCATGCCAGGCACGAGGCGCCTGTTTCAGTCCATATAGAGCCTTCGTCAGACGACAGAGATGATGAGGCTGAGCGTGATCAACAAACCCTGGTGGCTGCCGCATGTAAACCTCCTCTTCAAGCAGTCCATGGAGAAAAGCATTCTGAACATCAAGCTGTCAAAGAGACCAACCACGCGATACTGCAAGAGACAGGAGAAGCCGAATAGTAGTAGGCTTAACAACTGGGTTGAATGTATCCTCATAGTCCAAACCCTGACGCTGTTTAAACCCTCTAGCCATAAGACGCGCCTTGTAGCGCTCAATAGATCCGTCCGCATGTCTCTTGACTTTAAAAACCCACTTCGAATCAATGATGTTGACACGAGGAAGAGGAGGAACCAGTGTCCATGTCTCATTATGCATAAGAGCGTGGTGCTCTTGCTCCATAGCAGCCCGCCAGTGAGGAATATGTTGGGTTTCGTAGTAATTTCAAAAATTTCCTACGCTCAAGCAAGATCATGGTGATGCATAGCAACGAGAGGGGATAGTATGATCTACGTACCTTGTAGATCGACAACGGAAGCGTTTGGTTGATGTAGTCGTACGTCTCCACGGCCCGACCGATCAAGCACCGAAACTACGGCACCTCCGAGTTCTAGCACACGTTCAGCTCGATGACGATCCCCGGACTCCGATCCAGCAAAGTGTCGGGGAAGAGTTCCGTCAGCACGACGGCGTGGTGACGATCTTGATGTACTACTGCAGCAGGGCTTCGCCTAAACTCCGCTACAATATTATCGAGGATTATGGTGGAAGGAGGCACCGCACACGGCTAAGAATATGATCACGTGGATCAACTTGTGTTCCTCTGGGGTGCCCCTGCCTCCGTATATAAAGGCTCAAGGGGGGGTGCGGCCGGCCTAGGGGAGGCGCACCAGGAGGAGTCCTACTCCCTCTCGGAGTAGGATTCCCCCCCCCCCCCAATCCTAGTTGGAATAGGATTCGCGGAGGGGGGAAAAGAGAGAGAGAGGCCGGCCCCCTCTCCTTGTCCTATTCGGACCAAGGGAGGGGAGGGGCGCGCGGCCCATCTTGGGCTGCCACTTCTCTTTTCCACTAAGGCCCACTAAGGCCCATATAGCTTCCGGGGGGTTCCGGTAACCTCCCGGTACTCCGGTAAAATCCCGATTTCACCCGGAACACTTCCGATATCCAAACATAGGCTTCCAATATATCAATCTTTATGTCTCGACCATTTCGAGACTCCTCGTCATGTCCGTGATCACATCCGGGACTCCGAACAACCTTCGGTACATCAAATGCATAAACTCATAATATAACTGTCATCGTAACCTTAAGCGTGCGGACCCTACGGGTTCGAGAACAATGTAGACATGACCGAGACATGTCTCCGGTCAATAACCAATAGCGGGACCTGGATGCCCATATTGGCTCCTACATATTCTACGAAAATCTTTATCGGTCAGACCGCATAACAACATACGTTGTTCCCTTTGTCATCGGTATGTTACTTGCCCGAGATTCGATCGTCGGTATCCTATACCTAGTTCAATCTCGTTATCGTCAAGTCTCTTTACTCGTTCTATAATATATCATCCCACAACTAACTCATTAGTTGCAATGCTTGCAAGGCTTAAGTGATGTGCATTACCGAGAGGGCCTAGAGATACCTCTCCGACAATCGGAGTGACAAATCCTAATCTCGAAATACGCCAACCCAACATGTACCTTTGGAGACACCTGTAGAGCTCCTTTATAATCACCCAGTTACGTTGTGATGTTTGGTAGCACACAAAGTGTTCCTCTGGTAAACGGGAGTTGCATAATCTCAAAGTCATAGGAACATGTATAAGTCATGAAGAAAGCAATAGCAACATACTAAATGATCGGGTGCTAAGCTAATGGAATGGGTCATGTCAATCAGATCATTCAACTAATGATGTGATCCCGTTAATCAAATAACAACTCTTTGTTCATGGTTAGGAAACATAACCATCTTTGATTAACGAGCTAGTCAAGTAGAGGCATACTAGTGACACTCTGTTTGTCTATGTATTCACACATGTATTATGTTTTCGGTTAATACAATTCTAGCATGAATAATAAACTTTTATCATGATATAAGGAAATAAACAATAACTTTATTATTGCCTCTAGAGCATATTTCCTTCAGTCTCCCACTTGCACTAGAGTCAATAATCTAGATTACACAGTAATGATTCTAACACCCATGGAGCCTTGGTGCTGATCATGTTTTGCTCGTGGAAGAGGCTTAGTCAACGGGTCTACAACATTCAGATCCGTATGTATCTTGCAAATCTCTATGTCTCCCACCTGGACTAGATCCCGGATGGAATTGAAGAGTCTCTTGATGTGCTTGGTTCTCTTGTGAAATCTGGATTCCTTCGCCAAGGCAATTGCACCAGTATTGTCACAAAAGATTTTCATTGGACCCGATGCACTAGGGATGATACCTAGATCGGATATGAACTCCTTCATCCAGACTCCTTCATTTGCTGCTTCCGAAGCAGCTATGTATTCTGCTTCACACGTAGATCCTGCCACGACGCTTTGTTTAGAACTGCACCAACTGACAGCTCCACCGTTTAATGTAAATACGTATCCGGTTTGTGATTTAGAATCGTCCGGATCAGTGTCAAAGCTTGCATCAACGTAACCGTTTACGATGAGCTCTTTGTCACCTCCATATACGAGAAACATATCCTTAGTCCTTTTCAGGTGCTTCAGGATGTTCTTGACCGATGTCCAGTGATCCACTCCTGGATTACTTTGGTACCTCCCTGCTAGACTTATAGCAAGGCACACACAGGTCTGGTACACAACATTGCATACATGATAGAGCCTATGGCTGAAGCATAGGGAACATCTTTCATCTTCTCTCTATCTTCTGAAGTGGTCGGGCATTGAGTTTTACTCAACTTCACACCTTGTAACACAGGCAAGAACCCTTTCTTTGCTTGATCCATTTTGAACTTCTTCAAAATCTTGTCAAGGTATGTGCTTTGTGAAAGTCCAATTAAACGTCTCGATCTATCTCTATAGATCTTTATGCCTAATATGTAAGCAGCTTCACCGAGGTCTTTCATTGAAAAACTTTTATTCAAGTATCCCTTTATGCTATCCAGAAATTCTATATCATTTCCGATCAGTAATATGTCATCCCATATAATATCAGAAATGCTACAGAGCTCCCACTCACTTTCTTGTAAATACAGGCTTCTCCAAAAGTCTGTATAAAACCAAATGCTTTGATCACACTATCAAAGCGTTTATTCCAACTCCGAGAGGCTTGCACCAGTCCATAAATGGATCGCTGGAGCTTGCACACTTTGTTAGCTCCCTTTGGATCGACAAAACCTTCTGGTTGCATCATATACAACTCTTCTTCCAGAAATCCATTCAGGAATGCAGTTTTGACATCCATCTGCCAAATTTCATAATCATAAAATGCGGCAATTGCTAACATGATTCGGACAGACTTAAGCATCGCTACGGGTGAGAAGGTCTCATTGTAGTCAATCCCTTGAACTTGCCAAAACCCTTTTGCGACAAGTCGAGCTTTGTAGACAGTAATATTACCGTCGGCGTCAGTCTTCTTTTTGAAGATCCATTTATTCTCAATTGCTTACCTATCATTGGGCAAGTCAACCAAAGTCCACACTTTGTTCTCATACATGGATCCCATCTCAGATTTCATGGCTTCAAGCCATTTTGCGGAATCTGGGCTCACCATCGCTTCTTCATAGTTCGTAGGTTCATCATGATCTAGTAGCATGACTTCCAGAACAGGATTACCGTACCACTCTGGTGCGGATCTTACTCTGGTTGATCTACGAGGTTCAGTAGTATCTTGATCTGAAGTTTCATGATCATTATCATTAGCTTCCTCACTAATTGGTGTAGGTGCCACAAAAACAGTTTTCTGTGATTCATTACTTTCCAATAAGGGAGCAGGTACAGTTACCTCGTCAAGTTCTACTTTCCTCCCACTCACTTCTTTCGAGAGAAACTCCTTCTCTAGAAAGTTTCCGAACTTAGCAACAAAAGTCTTGCCTTCGGATCTGTGATAGAAGGTGTATCTAATAGTCTCCTCTGGATATCCTATGAAGACACATTTCTCCGATTTGGGTTCGAGCTTATCAGGTTGAAGCTTTTTCACATAAGCATCGCAGCCCCAAACTTTCAGAAACGACAACTTTGGTTTCTTGCCAAAACATAGTTCATAAGGCGCCGTCTCAACGGATTTTGATGGTGCCCTATTTAACGTGAATGCGACCGTCTCCAAAGCATAACCCCAAAATGATAGCGGTAAATCAGTAAGAGACATCATAGATCGCACCATATCTAGTAAAGTACGATTACGACGTTCGGACACACCATTACGCTGTGGTGTTCCGGGTGGCGTGAGTTGCGAAACTATTCCACATTGTTTCAAATGTACACCAAACTCGTAACTCAAATATTCTCCTCCATGATCAGATCGTAGAAACTTTATTTTCTTGTTACGATGATTTTCAACTTCACTCTGAAATTCTTTGAACTTTTCAAATGTCTCAGACTTATGTTTCATTAAGTAGATATACCCATATCTGCTTAAGTCATCTGTGAAGGTGAGAAAATAATGATATCCGCCACGAGCCTCAATATTCATCGGACCACATACATCTGTATGTATGATTTCCAACAAATTTGTTGCTCTCTCCATAGTACCGGAGAACGATGTTTTAGTCATCTTGCCCATAAGGCACGGTTCGCAAGTACCAAGTGATTCATAATCAAGTGGTTCCAAAAGTCCATCAGCATGGAGTTTCTTCATGCGCTTTACACAGATATGACCTAAACAGCAGTGCCACAAATAAGTTGCACTATCATTATCAACTCTGCATCTTTTGGTTTCAACATTATGAATATGTGTGTTACTACTATCGAGATTTAATAAGAATAGACCACTCTTCAAGGGTGCATGACCATAAAAGATATTACTCATATAAATAGAACAACCATTATTCTCTGATTTAAATGAATAACCGTCTCGCATCAAACAAGATCCAGATATAATGTTCATGCTTAACGCTGGCACCAAATAACAATTATTTAGGTCTAATATTAATCCCGAAGGTAGATGTAGAGGTAGCGTGCCGACCGCGATCACATCGACTTTGGAACCGTTTCCCACGCGCATCGTCACCTCATCCTTAGCCAATCTTCGCTTAATCCGTAGTCCCTATTTCCAGTTGCAAATATTAGCAACAGAACCAGTATCAAATACCCAGGTGCTACTGCGAGCATTGGTAAGGTACACATCAATAACATGTATATCACATATACCTTTGTTCACCTTGCCATCCTTCTTATCCGCCAAATGCTTGGGGCAGTTCCGCTTCCAGTGACCAGTCTGCTTGCAGTAGAAGCACTCAGTTTCAGGCTTAGGTCCAGACTTGGGTTTCTTCTCCTGAGCAGCAACTTGCTTGCTGTTCTTCTTGAAGTTCCCCTTCTTCTTCCCTTTGCCCTTTTTCTTGAAACTAGTGGTCTTGTTGACCATCAACCTTGATGCTCCTTTTTGATTTCTACCTCCGCAGCTTTCAGCATTGCGAAGAGCTCAGGAATAGTCTTATTCATCCCTTGCATATTATAGTTCATCACGAAGCTCTTGTAGCTTGGTGGCAGTGATTGGAGAATTCTGTCAATGACGCAATCATCTAGAAGATTAACTCCCATCTGAATCAAGTGATTATTATACCCAGACATTTTGAGTATATGCTCACTGACAGAACTGTTCTCCTCCATCTTGCAGCTATAGAACTTATTGCAGACTTCATATCTCTCAATCCAGGCATTTGCTTGAAATATTAATTTCAACTCCTGGAACATCTCATATGCTCCATGACGTTCAAAACGTCGTTGGAGTCCCGGTTCTAAGCCGTAAAGCATGGCACACTGAACTATTGAGTAGTCATCAGCTTTGCTCTGCCAGACGTTCACAACATCTGGTGTTGCTCCAGCAGCAGGCCTGGCACCCAGCGGTGCTTCCAGGACGTAATTCTTCTGTGCAGCAATGAGGATAATCCTCAAGTTACGGACCCAGTCCGTGTAATTGCTACCATCATCTTTCAACTTTGCTTTCTCAAGGAACGCATTAAAATTCAACGGAACAACAACACGGGCCATTTATCTACAATCATACATAGACAAGCAAGATACTATCAGGTACTAAGTTCATGATAAATTTAGGTTTAATTAATCATATTACTAAAGAACTCCCACTTAGATAGATATCCCTCTAATCCTCTAGGTTATTACGTGATCCAAATCAACTAAACCATGTCCGATCATCACGTGAGATGGAGTAGTTTCATTGGTGAACATCACTATGTTGATCATATCTACTATATGATTCACGCTCGACCTTTCGATCTCCGTGTTCCGAGGCCATATCTGTATATGCTTGGCTCGTCAAGTATAACCTGAGTATTCCGCGTGTGCAACTGTTTTGCACCCGTTGTATTTGAACGTAGAGCCTATCACACCCGATCATCACGTGGTGTCTCAGCACGAAGAACTTTCGCAACGGTGCATACTCAGGGAGAACACTTCTTGATAATTTAGTGAGAGATCATCTTATAATGCTACCGTCAATCAAAGCAAGATAAGATGCACAAAAGATAAACATCATATGCAATCATAATATATGACATGATATGGCCATCATCATCTTGCGTCTTTGCTCTCCAAAGTACTGTCATGATTTCTATCGTCACCGGCATGACACCATGATCTCCATCATCTTGATCTATATCAATGTGTCATCACGTGGTCGTCTCGCCAACAATTGCTCTTGCAACTATTGCTATCGCATAGCGATAAAGTAAAGCAATTATTGGATGCTTGCATCTTATGCAATAGAGAGACAACCATAAGGCTTTTGCCAGTTGCCGATAACTTCAACAAAACATGATCATCTCATACAACAACTTATATCTCATCACGTCTTGACCATATCACATCACAACATGCCCTGCAAAAACAAGTTAGACGTCCTCTACTTTATTGTTGCATGTTTTACGTGGCTGCTACGGGCTTAAGCAAGAACCAATCTTACCTACGCATCAAAACCACAACGATAATTTGTCAAGTTGGTGTTGTTTTAACCTTCGCAAGGACCGGGCGTAGCCACACTTGGTTCAACTAAAATTGGAGAAACTGTCACCCGCAAGCCACCTATGTGCAAAGCACGTTGGGAGAACCGGTCTTGCGTAAGCGTACGCGTAATGTCGGTCCGGGCCGCTTCATCCAACAATACCGCCGAACCAAAGTATGACATGCTGGTAAGCAGTATGACTTATATCGCCCACAAATCACTTGTGTTCTACTCGTGCATATAACATCAACATATAAAACCTAGGCTCGGATGCCACTGTTGGGTTTCGTAGTAATTTCAAAAATTTCGTACGCTCAAGCAAGATCATGGTGATGCATAGCAACGAGAGGGGAGAGTATGATCTACGTACCTTGTAGATCGACAACGGAAGCGTTTGGTTGATGTAGTCGTACGTCTCCACGGCCTGACCGATCAAGCACCGAAACTACGGCACCTCCGAGTTCTAGCACACGTTCAGCTCGATGACGATCCCCGGACTCCGATCCAGCAAAGTGTCGGGGAAGAGTTCCGTCAGCACGACGGCGTGGTGATGATCTTGATGTACTACTGCAGCAGGGCTTCGCCTAAACTCCGCTACAATATTATCGAGGACTATGGTGGAAGGGGGCACCGCACACGGCTAAGAATATGATCACGTGGATCAACTTGTGTTCCTCTGGGGTGCCCCTGCCTCCGTATATAAAGGCTCAAGGGGGGGTGCGGCCGGCCTAGGGGAGGCGCACCAGGAGGAGTCCTACTCCCTCTGGGAGTAGGATTCCCCCCCCCCAATCCTAGCTGGAATAGGATTCGCGGAGGGGGGAAAAGAGAGAGAGAGGCCGGCCCCCTCTCCTTGTCCTATTCGGACCAAGGGAGGGGAGGGGCGCGCGGCCCATCTTGGGCTGCCCCTTCTCTTTTCCACTAAGGCCCACTAAGGCCCATATAGCTCCCGGGGGGTTCCGGTAACCTCCCGGTACTCCGGTAAAATCCCGATTTCACCCGGAACACTTCCGATATCCAAACATAGGCTTCCAATATATTAATCTTTATGTCTCGACCATTTCGAGACTCCTCGTCATGTCCGTGATCACATCCGAGACTCTGAACAACCTTTGGTACATCAAATGCATAAACTCATAATATAACTGTCATCGTAACCTTAAGCGTGCGGACCCTACGGGTTCGAGAACAATGTAGACATGACCGAGACATGTCTCCGGTCAATAACCAATAGCGGGACCTGGATGCCCATATTGGCTCCTACATATTCTACGAAGATCTTTATCGGTCAGACCGCATAACAACATACGTTGTTCTCTTTGTCATCGGTATGTTACTTGCCCGAGATTCGATCGTCGGTATCCTATACCTAGTTCAATCTCGTTATCGGCAAGTCTCTTTACTCGTTCTATAATATATCATCCCGCAACTAACTCATTAGTTGCAATGCTTGCAAGGCTTAAGTGATGTGCATTACCGAGAGGGCCCAGAGATACCTCTCCGACAATCGGAGTGACAAATCCTAATCTCGAAATACGCCAACCCAACATGTACCTTTGGAGACACCTGTAGAGCTCCTTTATAATCACCCAGTTACGTTGTGACGTTTGGTAGCACACAAAGTGTTCCTCTGGTAAACGGGAGTTGCATAATCTCATAGTCATAGGAACATGTATAAGTCATGAAGAAAGCAATAGCAACATACTAAATGATCGGGTGCTAAGCTAATGGAATGAGTCATGTCAATCAGATCATTCAACTAATGATGTGATCCCGTTAATCAAATAACAACTCTTTGTTCATGGTTAGGAAACATAACCATCTTTGATTAACGAGCTAGTCAAGTAGAGGCATACTAGTGACACTCTGTTTGTCTATGTATTCACACATGTATTATGTTTCCGGTTAATACAATTCTAGCATGAATAATAAACTTTTATCATGATATAAGGAAATAAATAATAACTTTATTATTGCCTCTAGGGCATATTTACTTCAGTCTCCCACTTGCACTAGAGTCAATAATCTAGATTACACAGTAATGATTCTAACACCCATGGAGCCTTGGTGTTGATCATGTTTTGCTCGTGGAAGAGGCTTAGTCAACGGGTCTACAACATTCAGATCCGTATGTATCTTGCAAATCTCTATGTCTCCCACCTGGACTAGATCCCGGATGGAATTGAAGAGTCTCTTGATGTGCTTGGTTCTCTTGTGAAATCTGGATTCCTTCGCCAAGGCAATTGCACCAGTATTGTCACAAAAGATTTTCATTGGACCCGATGCACTAGGTACGATACCTAGATCGGATATGAACTCCTTCATCCAGACTCCTTCATTTGCTGCTTCCGAAGCAGCTATGTATTCTGCTTCACACGTAGATCCTACCACGACGCTTTGTTTAGAACTGCACCAACTGGCATCTCCACCGTTTAATGTAAATACGTATCCGGTTTGCGATTTAGAATCATCCGGATCAGTGTCAAAGCTTGCATCAACGTAACCGTTTACGATGAGCTCTTTGTCACCTCCATATACGAGAAACATATCCTTAGTCCTTTTCAGGTACTTCAGGATGTTCTTGACCGCTGTCCAGTGATCCACTCCTGTATTACTTTGGTACCTCCCTACTAGACTTATAGCAAGGCACACATAGGTCTGGTACACAGCATTGCATACATGATAGAGCCTATGGCTGAAGCATAGGGAACATCTTTCATCTTCTCTCTATCTTCTGAAGTGGTCGGGCATTGAGTTTTACTCAACTTCACACCTTGTAACACAGGCAAGAACCCTTTCTTTGCTTGATCCATTTTGAACTTCTTCAAAATCTTGTCAAGGTATGTGCTTTGTGAAAGTCCAATTAAACGTCTCGATCTATCTCTATAGATCTTTATGCCTAATATGTAAGCAGCTTCACCGAGGTCTTTCATTGAAAAACTTTTATTCAAGTATCCCTTTATGCTATCCAGAAATTCTATATCATTTCCGATCAGTAATATGTCATCCACATATAATATCAGAGTCATAGGAACATGTATAAGTCATGAAGAAAGCAATAGCAACATACTAAATGATCGGGTGCTAAGCTAATGGAATGGGTCATGTCAATCAGATCATTCAACTAATGATGTGATCCCGTTAATCAAATAACAACTCTTTGTTCATGGTTAGGAAACATAACCATCTTTGATTAACGAGCTAGTCAAGTAGAGGCATACTAGTGACACTCTGTTTGTCTATGTATTCACACATGTATTATGTTTCCGGTTAATACAATTCTAGCATGAATAATAAACTTTTATCATGATATAAGGAAATAAATAATAACTTTATTATTGCCTCTAGGGCATATTTCCTTCAGAATACTCATAGCGGCCTCATAGTTGTGTGGTTCATCATTGGGATCTGCAACAGAATGAGCAAGACAGGCAGCCAAATGTGTGACAGTACCATCATGACGCTGCTTGGGTTGAACAATACCGCTGCGGCTGCGAGTATGCGGACGTTGCAGGGCAACGGGAATAGGAGCCGGCGGTGCCAATACTGAAGATGACGACGGTAGGTCGGGCGACGGGGGCCAAGACAAAGACCCAGGCGAGGCGATGGTAGGCCTAGTCGACCCAGGTGAGAGGGGCGACAGGGACATACGACCAGGCGATGGCGGCAATGACGGAGGCGAGGCCGGGCGTGGAGACGGTGGCAAGGACCGCTCGAGCCGCCCAGGTGAGACCGGCGGAGACAGGGGCCACGCCTCGGCTGGTGTGGTGGGCCGCACCTCGGCCGACGCTAACCCAGGTACGGAGGCCAGCATCGGTCCAGTGGCATGAGCGGGCGTGGCTCCAGAGACGGGGTCGGCGACAGGAGTTTGTGCAGGCACATGCACCGACCGATCAACATGCGTCACAGGAGTTGCATCCGGAAGTAGTTCCAGGTGAGCACCACGTCCAATACCTGCACCATGATTAGGTAACAACACAGGCAAATATGCAACATCTTCAAATTGGCCAAGCATAATAGGAGATGGATGCATAGATGGAGGTGTGGCGGGTTGCTGCGGCATGGCGAAAAAAGGAAAAACGTTCTCATCAAAGACAACATCACGGGATATGTAGACACGATTTGTTGGCACATGAAGGCACTTGTAGCCTTTGTGAAGAGAACTATAACCCAGAAACACACATTTCTTAGACCGAAACTCAAGATTTCTATGATTATATGGATGAAGATGGGGCCAGCAGGCACACCCGAACACCTTAAAGAAGGTATAGTCAGAAGTTTCATGGAGAAGGAGCTCAATAGGAGTTTTCATATTAAGGACACGCGTAGGTAGTCGGTTAATAAAAAAACATGCTGTAGCAAAAGCGTCGCTCCAAAAACGAAAGGGTACAGAAGCGTGAGCCAGGAGTGTGAGTCCGGTCTCAACGACATGTCGATGCTTGCGCTCAACAGCGCCGTTCTGCTGATGTGTATGAGGACATGATAAACGATGAGAGATATCAAGCTTATTAAAGAAAGTGTTGAGGTTGCGATATTCGCCCCCCCCCAATCGGACTGAACATGGATAATTTTATGCTTGAGAAGACGTTCTACATGCACTTGAAACTGAATGAAGACATCAAACACATCAGATTTGCGCTTAAGAAGATAAAGCCAGGTAAAGCGACTATAGGCATCAATAAAGCTAACATAATAGTTGTGACCATTCATAGACGTTTGGGCAGGACCCCATACATCAGAAAACACAAGTTTAAGAGGACTCGTTACTTGACGAGTAGAAGAAACAAATGGTAACTGATGACTCTTGCCTTGTTGACAGGCATCACACACAGATATCTCCTTATTGCTAGACTCGATAGGCAGCTCATGGCGGTGAAGTATATGGCGAACTATGGGAGTGGCAGGGTGACCAAGGCAAGAGTGTCACTGGGACGGCGACACACGAACACCACTGAAGACGCGCAGGGCGGATGGATCCTCCAAGCGGTATAGGCCATGGCTGAGGCGACCAGTAAGCAAAATTTCCCGAGTGGCTCGGTCCTTAACAAAAAGATCAAACGGATGAAATTCACATAAGACATTGTTATCAAGAGTGAGCTTAGGAACAGATAACAGATTAAGAGTCACCGAGGGGACCCGTAAAATATTACGAAGATGGAGCTGCCTAGATGGATGACTAGTTAAGAGAGATGCTTGACCAACGTGAGAGATGGGCATACCTACACCGTTGGCGGTGTGAACCTTGTCGTGACCGTAGTATGGCTGGTGGGTGGACAACTTGGCGAGCTCGTTCGTCATATGATTCGTGGCACCGGTGTCCATATACCACGCAGGATCAATTGGGTATGATGGTGTAACGCCGTGTTCAGCGCGTGTATCCTTGCCCTTGGCGGCAACATGAGCAGCAGGAGGGCCAAGATCCGCCATAGCAAGTTGACGCTCATTACCTTTTCCATCATTGCCGATACCCAGGAAGCTCCGCTGAAAACGCTTGTGGCACTTGGAGGCGAGTTGCCTCTCACGCCCGCAGAGCTGGCACCGCACGGGGCCGCCACCCGAGGATGGCGCAGGGGGGTTGGCGACCCGAGCAGGCGACGAAGGCGCAGGGGGGCGCTGGCCACGCGACGCCCAAAAGGCCGCTGGCTGGTCGGCGATGGTGGTAACGGAGCAGCGAGTTTCGATGCGTTGCTCGGTGAAGAGCAAACGAGAGAAGAGCTCGTGCGGAGGAAGCGGCGGCTTGGCGTTCTGGACGGCCTCGGCAAGGTTGTCGTAGTCGGCATCGAGACCCTTAATAACATAGCCAGTGAACTCCTCATCACTCAGCGGTCGACTGATAGAGGTCAATGTATCCGCCAAGACCTTGATTTTGTTAAAGTACGTTGTGGAAGATGAGTCCAGTTTCTTGATATCATCAAGCTTGCTGCGAAGAGCCATGGAGTGGGCGGTGGAGGTCTGTGTAAACGCATGCTCCAAAGTCATCCACGCATTCAAGGAGGAGGCAGCAAAGAGGCAAAGGCCAGCAACCCCGTCGCCGAGGGAACCCTGGATGGCGGAGAGGATCGCTTGGTCTTGCTGCACCCACACACGGTGCGCCGGGTTGATGGCCGGGCCATGGACGGCGGGAATAACCTGCGGCGGACACGGCAGGGAGCCATCAACGTAGCCAAGGAGGGAGCGGCTGCGGAGCAGCGGTAGAACCTTGGCGCGCCAAAACAAATAGTTGTCCGGCGTGAGGCGAGTCGTGATGAGGTTGTCGAAGTGGAACGGGCCGGAGATCATGGCGGCGTCGGTGGTAGCAACAACGGGAGCCGCAAGGGCTTCGGGTGCCACACCCGCGGGCTGATCATGGGAGGCCCCCGAGGCCGCCGACATGATGGCGAGTGTCGGGGACGAGCCAGCAGTGGCTGCAGGTGGCGCCAGCATCGTGGCGGTGGAGAACGCCATCGTCGACGGCGCGGGAGACAGCGGGATCGGAGCCGAGAACAACGAACCAACGGCGGTGGTGCCGAAGACTTGGGGCCGCGGCGTCGCACCAGCGTGGGCGGGAAGGTTGAGAAGGGCGGCCAGCGTCGCAGGGATGGCCCCGGAGCTGGCGGAACCGGAGGCGGAAGCGGTCATGGTAGCTGCGGCGGCGGCGGCCCTAGGGTTTGGGGCACGGTGGCGGCGGCGGCTGAGGTGGAGTTGTCGTAGGTCCTAGGTTTAGGCTGATACCATGTTAAACGTAGGATTTGTGGGAACTGGCTCAACCCTCTAGAGGTGGTCTATCACATATATTTATAAGGTTACACAATATACAGATTACACAATTGGGCTATGTTACAAAGTCTAACAAAGCCCACTTGTGAGAAACCCTTCCACTAACACTTTGTTTCCCATGTTCATCACGAGTGTATGTGTGTACTAGCAGCAGGCCTTTTCTGACTGTAGCCTCCCAATTCCCATTTTCTCTGTGAACCAAAAGTACCACTGAAGTGCTCCTAGTGGGCTATCTGTTGGTAAATATGGGAATTGGTCATGTGGATGGAGTTCACTAATGAATTTTACATCTCTCTGAACAACTGATTTTTATCTTGGAGGCGCCCAAACTCCATTGTGACCAAATTGCTCAAAAATTAGTGAGCTGCCTCTCATTTCACTCTAGTCTTTCTAGAAAAATGAGCTTAAACATGTTACTCATCTTGCCTTGAAATGGCTGTCGTAACGGTGTTCTTCCGTGTTAGAAATATTATAGCTCTATCACATCACCAGCTTTCTGAAACCATCAAATTGCTACACATCTCTGGCCACTAATCAGAAACGAATGGTCTGCATCTGATTGTTGTTACTATGCTGGAGCACATGGCTTGGTTATGTGGGTGCAGTATGGCAACCTAGCACTTAGAAACTGCGGCCTGAGTGGCTGCTGCTATCTCACACAACAGAGCGACTCTTGCACAATTCGATGAAGGATATATCAATTGTATAATATGCAGGTTGATATTCTAGCTGTAATCCACAACATTCAGTAGTGCATGATCCACTTGCTACCCCACTGTCGACTGACCAAAATTGCGACAAGATTGTAGCAATTGGAAGATAGCACAAGCTGAGGAGACCCTATATAACGGACGTCAGGATTATACATGATTGGCACAAGTAGAATTGTTGTTAATAAGTGATAACCCTACTCATGCCATGGTAGCATCAGAAATAGCTGCCGTTTTCTTTCTGTTCAATGCCTTGTTGAGAGGTTCTTTGGTTCAAAGCCAAGGGCTGCAGAGAGGATTCTACGACTCCAGCTGCCCTGATGCAGAGGATATCGTGAGGTCTACTGTCGAGAAGTACTACAACAACGACGCCACCATTGCCCCGGGCTTGCTCAGGCTGCACTTCCATGACTGTTTTGTCCAAGTCAGTTCAGTAATTCTGTCCTCTACAGTATGCAGTTGTATGATTCCATAAATTTACTCTGAATCTCATGGCATACTGTTCCTTTTCATTTCCCAATAGACAGCAAAGTGCATATGTAAAGGGACGTAAATGACCTATTGCAGTTTTGCTCTATTATAGGGGTGTGATGCTTCTGTTCTGATTTCTGGAGCATCATCCGAGAGGAGTGCGCCACAGAACTTCGGTCTCAGGGGATTCGAGGTGATAGACGACGCCAAGTCCCAGCTGGAATCAACGTGCCCTGGGGCGGTGTCCTGCGCCGACATACTGGCCCTGGCCGCACGTGATTCCGTGGATCTGGTAGGCAAGTTTTGTTTCTGACTGAACTCCTGCCAAGAACTGTTTAGCTGAGAGCCTGATGACTGAACTGTTTGTCTGCCACGTTCTGTAAACGATGGCAAGACCGGCGGGCCAAGCTGGCCAGTGCCTCTGGGACGAAGAGACGGGAGGATCTCATCAGCCGCAGACGCCAAGGCCCTGCCGTCTCCGGCCGACCCCGTGTCCGTCCAGCGGCAAAAGTTCGCAGACCAGGGCCTGTCCGACCACGATCTCGTCACACTAGTCGGTAATAATCTTCTTCGATCCTTCATACTACAAACGCATGACACTGCATAATGTTCAGTTAACCGTCCGGTGTAATGGTGATCTGCATGCAGGCGCGCACACGATCGGGCAGACGGACTGCGCGTTCGTGCGGTACCGGCTGTACAACTTCACGGCGACGGGGAACGCGGACCCGTCGATCAGCCCGGCGTTCCTGCCGCAGCTGCGGGCGCTGTGCCCGCCGAACGGAGACCCGGCGCGGCGGGTGGCGCTGGACAGGGACGGCGCGGGGGCCTTCGACGCGGCCTTCTTCAAGAACGTGAGGGACGGCAACGCCGCGCTGGAGTCGGACCAGCGGCTGTGGGGCGACGACGCCACGCAGGGGGTGGTGCAGAAGTACGCCGGCAACATCCGGGGGCTCTTCGGGCTGCGCTTCACCTACGAGTTCCCCAAGGCCATGGTCAGCCTGGGCGGCGTCGCCGTCAAGACGGGGAGGCAGGGCGAGATCAGGAGGAAGTGCTCCAGGTTCAACTGAACTGATGGTATGTGTAATTCTGTATGAGTATGGCTGGCTTGATGCGATGCTTGTGGTAATAAACCAATTGATTGGTGGGCAGCATGCGTGCCTGGTGTAAAAGTATCTTTGTTTGCATGTTTTCCTTTCATTCTCTGTTGCGTGAGACAAGGCTAATGTTTGTTCCATGATCATGTGCTTCAGATACGCTGGCAGCAATATTGTGGTGTTATATAAAGCTGAAGCCAAACAGTAGCTGCTTAATTTGTAGAGACTAGATTAATTGAAAGCACACAAGGGCATTTGGTCTAGTGGTATGATTCTCGCTTAGGGTGCGAGAGGTCCCGAGTTCAATTCTCGGAATGCCCCATTATTTTTTTCCTGTTTTTTTTTCCTCTGTACTGTTGGACAACACTCTGAAACCAACATACTGTGTGGATGATACATTACAACTGATCTGGTGTATTTTAGCATTTCTCTAAGAAGCAACATCACTGGAAGTTTGATCCAGTGTAGAAATTCAGATGCCCAAGCGAGTGAAAACCACAGACCACAGACTTATTAAAGGGATTTATTTAAATCAACGTGCATATTGTCAGAGGAGGATTCAATAGAGAGCTTGATGATTTTCAGCAAGGATGAGGTGGAGATTAGGATTAGAAAGCATATGCTTAAATCAATTTATCAAGGTTCTAATAAGTACTGTTTGATAGTTTGCGCCTAACTAAACGGTCCTTTGTGGACTTATGCGCTATCTTCCATGAAAGATGTGGTTCGTGGGACACGTTTTATGTATCAGTCGAAGAATCAGTCGTAATCTTTTTGCGTGAAATATTTCTGTTAGTTGGAGGTAATTAGAGCAGAGAATGAGATATAATAACATGGGAGGTAAAAACACATTTGCCCTCTCCATCGCGGCATTGCGGTCGGCAGGTGTCCGTCCGACATGGTGATGTTGTGCGACTTGTGTGGCAACGATGGCGGCTTCGGGCGGAGTTGGGCTGCTACTAAGCTTTGGTAGTCGGTCTCCCGACGTGTTCGGGGGGCTGTCATGCCTCGCCTTGTCTTCTTGAAGTCGGAGCTGCAGAGGAGGTGCTTCTGCGGTGACGAGACGGGTGGTCGGTTCCGGTGCGGGCTCGATGCATGCCCAACACTTTTCCCCTGTAATACTCGTCGATAGAGTCGAAGCTGCCTGCTCATCGATGCATGTGATGGACTGTTTGGCATCGACTAGTGCAGGCCTCGGTGTTTGTTTGCGGGGAGGGCTACATCGGTGGTCATTGATGGTGGAGTCGAAGTCGCCCTCGCGGAGGTGTGATGACGATGACACCCGATTGCAACCTCGATGGCGCTTTTCTCGTCGACGACATGTGCGCGTTCTTGTGTGGGTTGCCAGGTCGTCGTGTGTGCTTTGTTTTTGCGGGCGTGTTGTGACAGTTTTCACCTGATTTTCTGTTAATAACTGGGCAACTTTCTTCAACCTTTTTTAATGAATCAGGCCCTACAGGCCGTGTTTGAAAAAACGCGGGAGGTGGGAATAAATTGCTTGTGCTGAAACCTTGTATTTTTTACTCTGTATATGCACTACTTGAAGGTAGTTTTGTTGATCTAGGTGGACTATAGCTCATTATACAAAAGAAAAATACATAGCTTTGTGAAATGTGATGACTTGCAATACTGCCAATAAATAAATTAAGATAGAGTTTTAGAAGTTTCACATTTTATAAATACTTAAGTAAGTTTGCTTCTCGTCATATTTACAGAACAACAAAGAAGCCACATGTTCAAGCCTTACTTGAGTGATCCTGATGCAAGTTCAAGCCTCTATTTTTAAACCCTCCTTTTATTAATTAATTAAGCAGAAGGTTATTACAATCATTTATTACAGCATATGTCTGTTGTGTCATGTCCTGGAAGACAACAATCACTTATTTTTTACTTATGTGGCTGCCCATTTCGTTTGGTGTTGCTTTCCTAAGAGCAACTCCAACGGGTCGACCCAAATGGACGGCGATTTCGTCTGATTTTTATTCGTTTGGGTCGGCCGCCCGTCCGGTGTCCGTACTGTTTTTGATATGGATTGACAGCGCGCCCAACGCGTCGATCCATATGTACCGATGTGGCCGGCTGACCGTCCAATTTTATATTGATTTGCACTCAACATATTATCAAATGAAAATGTTTTACAAGCCAAATAGTCTGCCCGCCCAAATAAATAGTATAGTTTGACAAGCCAAATACAAATAAAAATGTTTCACATAGTTTTGCAAACGAATAAAAGAAGATATATCTATTGGTTGCCAACATGAGCCCATATATGCTCAACCAAATCATTTTGCAATTGCACGCGAGTTTTCCAATCACGCATGTTTTCATGAAATTGAGTGAACTGCTCAAATGTTGTCGCTACTCCATGCTCAGTCACAACATTCTCACCCTGAAACTGAAAGCCTTGATCGTACAGACGTTTCGACCACTCCCTCTCTAATACGGTTGAAACATGCCTACTCATACGGAAACGGCGGCGGAATTTGTGATGTTTGAACAACGGGTTTGTTGTATCAAAGTAGTCCTTTCAGAGAAGAAAATGCCCGCTCTCTCAGTTGCGATTCAACGCCGAAGGTGGCCCGGAATGGAGCCACGGAATAATGGCCGCTGGCTGTTGAGGTGGTGATGGACCAACACGGCAGCCAATATCTCATCCTCGTCGTCGAACGACGAATCGTCGGAGTCACAAAGGAAATTGTGAAGAAAAAAACTCGTCAGCGGAGTCAATTTCGTACCTTGGCAAACTGTCAAACAACTTGCGGGCGTTGAAGAAGGAGACGGCCGGCGAGGGGAGTCGCGACGCCCACAGACCAGGTAGCTGCCCTGCCGGTGTCCAACGAGTGTGACGGCATCCGACGAGCGTGTCGGTCGGATGTGGCAGGGGCGGCGAGGCGGCTTCTTGGTCGCGGGCGGCTGTGCAGTGGGGGAAGGGCGGTGGGAAGCAGTTTGCTCCCCGGCGGTAAAACGGCGGCGGAGGGCGACGCGGGGGAGAGGGGGAGGGGAGGGGCGGCGTTGCTGGCTCAAAAATGGACCGAAAATTGATCGCCCGCGGACGAATAAACAGACGCGCGTTTATTTAGGTCGACGTGTTGGGTCGTTTTTTATGTCCGCATCGACCTGAACGGATGGCGGCGAACGAAATGGATCGCCTCATTGAAGTTGATCTAAGGTTGTAGGATAGATGGGTATCCTACGAACTTTTCGGATCTTTACAAGATCATTTGGGCTAGGGCAGGCGACATTCGTCACCACCTTTAGGTTGTCTTTGGTGTTGCTTCTTGAACGATTCGGTCCATTCACACCAAGCTTGTCATTGAGAATATTCATTGACGATGCCCTACTGATGCCATTTATAAATTGTACGGTTTGTTGCACTAGAGGCGGGTCCTTAGTAAAAAGCCGGATAGAGTCACCCCTTCGCCTGCCCCTCGATATTGGTTGTATCCATTGGGTCTATTGTTGTGATGTTGCCCACAACAGTGAACTTGCTTTGCTTTCCCTTTCTAACCTGTTTTATGATGTACTTCCTCCGTTCCGAATTACTTGTCTTGGATTTGTCTAGATACAGATGTATCTAGCACTAAAATGAGTTTAGATAAATCTGTATCTAGAGAAATTCAAGACAAGTAATTCGGAACGGAGGGAGTACATCCTCGATGCTTGGTGGTTTGTTGCTTCATTAATAAACGGGGTGAGAAGCCATACTCATGTTTGTCAAATACAGAAACTGAATGCTCAAATACGTTATGTACTGAATTGAAATCACACGAGGGCATTTGGTCTAGTGGTATGATTCTCGCTTAGGGTGCGAGAGGTCCCGAGTTCAATTCTCGGAATGCCCCTTTACTTTTTCTCTGTTTTTCCTATTTTTTCTCTGTTCTTTTTTTCCTTCTTATACATGACACCGTACACTCTGGACTGACTGCTGTGAAGATGATACGACTCTGTTCTTTTTATTGGAAGGCAGTTCTCTGGCTAGAGTTTCTCAAAAACCTGGTTCGATCCAGCGGAGAATTCCAGAATTCCAAACAAGAATACAGACTTATTATACTACTGCAAGTAGAAGAACTAAATAATCCACCGGCTTAAGGGATCGGATTCAGAATTTCAAATTCAATTCAATTCCTCCTCTGCGCGCGATGGATCGAGCCACTCGCGTTGGAATTAACTACTACTGCTGCGTCTGATGCGGCGGCAGATACGGCAGGCCTAGGCGAGCCCGCTTCATGAGGTTGTACTCCACCAGCGGCGCCGCGTCCGGCACGACCTCCCTCACGCCGTCCAGCGCGCCGAACCGCTCCGCCCACGCCGCCAGCCGCGGCGTCCTGGCCGGGTCGACGGTCCGCACGCCGCACATGGCCTCCGACGCGCGCAGCCACCCGAGGAACCCGCCGAGCGCCACGTCCACCAGCCCCACGCCGTCCCCGCCGAAGAAGTCCCTGTCCCCGAGCTCCCCCTCGAACGCCTCCAGCACGGCGACGACCTCCCTCGCCGCGCCCGCCCGCTCCTCGGCCGTGCTCCCGGCGTAGAGCGGCGTCCACGTGGGGAGCAGCTTCTGGTCGACGCAGGCCGCCCAGAAGCGGGCGGCGGCGCGGCCGCGCGGGTCGTCGGGCGGGGGCAGGAGGCGCGGGAGGCGCTCCGGGAACGCCTCGTCGATGTACTCCAGGATGACCAGCGACTCGGCGACGGGGCGGCCGCCGTGGATGAGCACGGGCACCTTCCCGCCGTGGGCCGGGTTGGAGGCGAGGAGGAGCGGGCTCTTGCCCCGCTCGCCGAACAGGTCCTCCTCCACGTACTCGTAGGGGACGCCCTTGAGGTTCAGCGCGAACCGCGCACGCAGCGCGAACGGGCTCGTCCAGAACCCCAGCAGCGTCAGCCCCTCCTCCCTGCTACCGCCGCCGCCTCCGGTCGCCGCCGCCATTGCTGCCGTGCCTGCCGATCGAGTGGTGCGATGATTGAGCAGCCTCGCGGGTGTGTATGGTGGGGATTTTTTGATGGTTGGTCTGGTGGATCTGGTGCGACGGATCATGTGCTTGTTCAGATATAGAACTTCGATTCGTCATGCGTGACGGTGAGTGTGTGGCCGTATTGTGCGATTGGAATGGTTATCCTGTCTCAGATGCCATTTTTTGGCGCGACCAAGTGAGCAAACTGGTCATTTCTTGCCATTTCTTTCGTTTTGAGCTCTACTGAAGAATGGACAGTCAGCAGATATGCAAACTCTCATCAGTCAGTCACTCCGAGCTTCCCTCGGTGGCTCTATGTGCGGCTTGTTCCGTGGGATCGATTAACAATGGAATAGAGAATCGAATATACAGATGTAATATAGATGAGCAAAGGTGATTCATTATGCTCATTTTAGTTCTTGGTTCCTGTTTGTTCTTATCTTTCTGTTTCAACCCAGAAGATCCATCTTTGACCAACATTTCCATCAAACAAAGGAAAGGGCTCATCTGCTCTTTTTAACGGCTGAAGGCCTTGGAAGATATCAACAAACAGAGTAGTATATTTGCTGGAAAAAAAACTAAAGCTTTTCCTGAAAAGGTTGGTCTTCTTGTATTTGCTTAGCATTCATATTCACTTCCCTGAGAAACACAGAAAAAAGAAGTATGTATTTCTACGATTTGCTTCTCGTGGAAGCACAAATTTGCTTCCGCGAGAAGCAAAGTTGTGCTTCTTGAGAAAGGCAAAAAATAAAGCACTGTTTTGGTTTTGCAAGAAGCATACTTTTTTGTGGAAAAAAATGTTCGTCGAAACCTATTACCATGTGTTCTAGTTTTTAAGATCTCGACACGAGACCCAAACTGTGGCAAGTGACACAGGCGCCACTTGTCAGCATCTGAGAAGGTCGGGTGACCTTTACAACTTATCTAGCGATTTCGCCGCTCCCCCCCTCTCTCTGTAAAACTTCGCAGCCCAACAAAAAAGACAACGAAACAGGGCGCCCCTATGTATCGCTTATAGCGAGAACTAGGGGACCCTTGCGTCAAGCAGAGCGCAAGATGGGCCAGCCCAGCTGCGCAGAGGCGACTGCCTCTTTTTTTTGTTTTCATTTTTTTTTCTGTACTTCCATTTATACTTCCAAATATTCCAAATAAATATATTACAAAAAACACTTTACATAAAGTATTTCAAAAAATGTAAGCCAAGCATTTTTTTCTCATATATAAAAAATGCATACAAAAATATAATGTGTGAAATTTTTAATCATGTATTTAAAAAATGTTAATACAAGCATTTGAAAAAAAAGGTTAAACAGATATTTGAAAAATGCTAATCAAGCATTCAAAAATGTTAAATGCGCATATAAAAAATGTTGATCATGTATTAAAAATATCAAACTTGTATTTGAATAATGTTAATCAAGAATATGAAAAAATGTTAAATATGTATAGAAAAATATTGACAATGTATTAAAAAGTTAATTTGGTATATGAAAAATGTTAATCAATCATTTCAACAAATTAAAATTGTATTAAAAAATGTTAATCAAGCATGTGAAAACGTGTTAAATATGTTGACAATGTATTTAGAAAATTAATCTGGTATTTGAAATATGTTAATCAATTATTTAGAAATGTTAATTGTGTGTAGAAAGAAAGTTGATGATGTATTAAAAGTGTTAATATGTGATTTAAAAAGTGTAATCAATAATTTAACTATGCTAAATGTGTATAGAAAAATGTTGACCATGTACTCAGTAAATATTAATCTTCTTTTGAGAAATGTTAAACATGTATTAGAAAAATGTATTAGATGTATTAAAAATGTTTATAGAAAACAGTGAAAAATAGAGAGAAAAGAAAAGAAAACCGATGAAAAACATGAAAAAAAACACAAACAAAATGAAGAAAAGAAAAAGGCGGTGAAAACCAAGAACGAAACGAAGAGAACTAAAAAATGAAGAAAAAATAAAGAAAAGAAAAATGCCCATGAAAACCGAGAAAGAAACAAGAAAATAAATAGAAAACCTCCTATGAAAACAGAGAAAGAAACGAAGAAAAATCGATGAAAACACAAAAAAGAAACTGAAAATCAATGAAAAAGCTGCTCTATTCCTTCAAGTAGGACGCGTCCTACTAATTTAACATGGACTTGATGGTGACTTATGGGCTAGTAGTGCTACATAGCAAATAGTAGATTCTGGGATGGATCCCTACAAGGAGCTCATTTTTCAAATTCAAATTTCTACAGCGCAAAAAAATTTCCGAATTTATTAGTGGACACTCATACACATGTATACTATATATGTAAAAATTTCGCCGGATTATACTTCACATGTGGCGTACAGAAAAAAAACCAATACATATTTTAAAATGGGTTTTTTATTTTTGTTATTGGGCCGGATTATTGTTTGTTTTTACAGCCTACAAATCACAACATTATTAAACGGAATTAACATGTTCTTGCGGAATACATATATTTTCCATGGATTTTTTTTGATTTTTTTGGGACTTTTAAATATGTTTTTTGATATTTTTTTCAAATACCGAGCTCCGAAGAGCTCGGCCTCCAAAACTTCACCCCCATAAATGCACGCCTTACACAGGCCGAATGGTGACAAATCACTCACAGCGTGAATCTTAAAGCAAGGAAGGATCTGACGGTTGGCGCTCCTACCTCTTTTTTTTTTTACGGGAACTCTCCTACTCCTACCTCCTTTCCTTTTTAGATAGCCGCGCCCCCCGAACCTCCTCCAACCACCAAGCGCGAGCCACTGAGCGGGAGCAGCCCACCTTGCTCAGCATCCTCACTCTCGCTCTCCTCTCCTCGATCCCTCCGCCTCCCTCTTCCTCCCTACACCGGAAATGGCCGGCAAGGACGTCGTGCCGACGGCGACCACCCAGCGGAAGAGCGTGGCGAGGCGGCTGTGGCGCGTGGTGCGCGCCGTGCTCTACATGCTGCGGCGCGGGGTGCTCCCGTCCGGGCGCAAGCTGGCCATGGACCTCGGCCTCCTCCTCCGCCGCGGCAAGAAAGCCGGCAAGGCCCTCGGCGGCCTTTCCTCGGCGAGGTCGTCGTCCTTCTCGTGCCGCGCGCTCGACCCGGCCCTCGCGGTGCACGAGCCCTCGCGCAGCCGCCGCGAGGTCGAGTTCAGCTGCAGCAACACCCCTTTCTCCGCCGCCGCCACGAGCCGCGGCCCCCGCGGCGACGAGGGCCCCGGGTGCTACTACAGCTACGACGCGGCCGACATCGCCAGGGTGTTCGAGATGCTCAACGAGGGCGGCCACCCCTTCGACGACGACGCGCTCGTGGTGGCGCCGGCCACCGCGACGCCGTCGCCCGCGCTGTGGACTTCATCCTCCTCCGGGGCCGGGCGAAACCCGGGGGCTAGGCGGCTCCGCATCGCCGACTCGCCGTACTCGGCGCCGGGCAACGAAACGCCGGGCGAGCAGCAGGTGGACAGGAAGGCCGACGAGTTCATCAGGAGGTTCTACGAGCAGCTGCGCGCCCAGAAGAGCGTCGCCGCCACGCCGGAGAACGACGGTCACGCCGCCGGCTCGTACACCGGCCGTTCCCCACGTCCGGTCGCCGCCGGCACCGTTTAGTGAAGTGTCTCAGCGGAGCACCGGAGCCCGAGGCGGCCACCGGTCGCCCGGCCGGCAGGAGGGTCTAGACACGCCGCATGCATGCATCTGTTGTGTTTGACTCTTGTCCTTGTGCACCAGTCCATGTTGATGTCGCGTTTAATCAGTTTGCTCCGGTTTCTGTTAATTGAGAGAGATTTTGCTTAAACAGTCCTCGTGTGTACTTGCTTAGATCAATATATTCTTCGATGAATGCTTCAATTTGGATTATGTAATAAGCTGCATAAAAGTATAAGCGAGTGACAATTGCTTATACTGAACCTGGGCGATGTGGAGCACTAAAGAAAGAAGACAACAAATATTGAGTTGGATAACTGTCTTTGAATTTTGTGTAGTACTAGTGCTCGCTTTAGCATGTTTGTTGGATGTGTCGGATGGTACACCAATATTTGCAGAAGTACACCAATATTTGTTGGTCTTCTTCTTCTTCTTCTTCTTCTTATTGTCTTTTGGTTGTGTGCATCCATAATGTCTTTAGGACATTGCATTGTTGCAGAGACTTGATGTAATTGGTATCTTTATGATATTAATATATTTCCTTTTGTCGAAAAATGTGAATGCCCTCAAGCACGTTGGATCCCGTGCATGAACCTATGCTGGATCGATGTCGGATAACTTTGGATCGATGTCGGGTCAGTTGGGGGGGGGGGGGGGGGAAGGAGAGGTTTTGCTGGTTACACCAACCAAGAACTAGAATTAGGAAACATACTAACCTGTGTTGCTCCATACACTCGGAGATAAAGGTGATGGCAGCTCCCCAGCCATCTGACTCTCTCCCTCTTCCTCGCCGAGATACTCCACCCGGCGAAGCCTGCGAGGAGTCCATGGGGGCGACACTTACCTCTCTCGCCTTGAATAACGACCCGCTCGTGGTGGTGGTCCTGGGTGTTGTGGTATGTTGCTAGTCGTAGTGCGACACATGAGGTGGTTGCTTGACGGGCATGGTGGTATTGCATGTTCCATGCTGAACAGGAGTGGTGGTGCTGACGTTGACTCGGTTGCTTCTCCATTGTGGTGGTGTTGTTGATGTCCTTCTGCTCCATTTTGTGTGCTTACTTGTTGTCGAACACAAAAAATATGTCGCTCGGTCTTGTGGGTTTCATAACGGCTAGCCCTCCAACCCAGGATTCGCCAAGGTGGTGAGGAATTAGGCTCTGGGACAAAGCTTTATACAATGGGCCATGTTCGCTTAGAGTTAAAGCGGCAACGAAGTCTGTTACCTCTGATAAACCATTCATCAAAACTGAGTTGGGCGGTCGAGTCCAAGTATGGGCAAAAGCTTTATGGTCGACAAGAGAGCTGCTATACGTACGATCAAATTCGGTACGATCTTTGTATGCGAAGACTCATCTGATGTGGTGGGCCCAGACCTTGGAAAACGGGCATGTCTCTTGTCGTACAAATCGTATGACAATTGATCGAACGTGAGGCAGTTTCGGGTCGACAATGGTCAACGACAACAACGATATCGTACACGTGTCGTTGCTTTTCTCAGTGGCTTTTCTGAAGACATCACTCTCAGTAACTCCAGGTGGCGATCATGTTATGCGGTGGTGGACTGTTTAAGTCAACTTTTTGTGTTATTGTGCTTTCCCTTTTATTGGGGTTTTCATCCTAGTTTTCTTTATAATTTGGATCACTCTATTTTTTTCCCCTCTATATGCTATGTGTAGAAACGCTCTAATTTCTGACGAGATTTCCTTTTGAAAAACAAACAGCTAGACTCAGGGAGACAGATGAACTGATAGCCATACAGTGAACACTCAGTTAGGACCAGCGCGGGACTCCTCAGTTGGGACTACTGTTGGCAGATCAAGCAGTATAGGACCAAGGAAAAGGAGAGGGAGCTGGTACGGAAGTTGGCCGTCGGGGTCGTGGCCGGTCACATGAATGCCTGCATTTGCAGGCTGCCGGGTCAAACGATCTGCTGAGAACTCGAAATCATCTTCTTCGGTTCGTTCTCAAGTTGATTTCGCGGCGTATTGACTCGCTGAAGGGACCCTTCCGCGGCCGATCGAGGATGAAGGACACCGCTTCTCTCCGTAAACCCAGAACGATTGATGTGAGTGCAGGCCCAATTCCACGAGCTGACTAGCAAGTGAGACAGACAGATGCTGCAGGCTATCCTCACCGAATCAATACGGTACTACTACGAGGCCGCGCCTGATCCTCCAGCTTCTTAACGATGCATTATATCTCATAGGCCTGATCCAATACAGAATGATTATCCATCATTTTGTAATCATGAAACTACTTCATAGCATACAACTCGCTTCCAACATCGATTGCGCCAAACTTAGCTTCGAGCGCATCCCACAAATTCTTGGCAACACGCATATGGAGATACGCGTTGACTAGCTTGTCTCCAATCATAGTAAGAACGGCTCCCACAAAAATGGTGGTTGCCTCCTTAAACGCATTCTCCTGTTCAAGAGCAATCGTTACCACGGAAGACACACTACCAACCCAGAACACGTTCATTGTTATGAGCCACAACATAGTCCTATTCTGCCAACGCTTAAAATGCTATGAGCCACAAGGTAGTCCTATTCTGCAACGCTTAAAATACGTCCCGATAAACTTTTCCGGTTTCAGAGTAGCGGCGAAGCCATGAGTCGAAAAGTGCCTAAAATAAGGTTTTTGAATTTATGGAAATATTAGCACTTTTTCGACTAATCTAGACCATGAGTAAACAGTAAGTATGGCAAATACGGTATGCATCTCATACCGATACCTAAGCATGTGAGCACCTACAGTACATAGAACCGAAACATCTATGAACATCATATATACGTATACGGCCAACACATGAACAAGCAAATAGGGGATGGACGAGTCATACCCTCCGGTTGGCCAGGCCAACGCGGCAGGGGCAGCGGCAGCCTCAACCGAGGCCGAGGCCTTCTTCTTGGCGGCTCCGTTGTCAGCCATGGAGTCGATGTAGGGGAAGTAGTGGAAGCAGAGGCGGACGGAGACGGGGACAGATCGGGAGCAGTCGCGTCGAGACGCTCCCAAAAACCTTATTGCCGTTCTCCCGGGCAGGATCTCGAACGACAGGATTCCAGAGGCACCTGCTCTCCCGACCAATCGTGCACGCGGTCGTCGGAATGGGATCGCCGGAAACAGCACAGAGAGAGGAACAAGAAATGACGGCTAGGGTTATGCCAGAGGGAGTGAGTGAACTGAGTTAGGGTTCACTCCAATGGCCAGCGCCTTCTTATATAGGTCGTCGGATGGATGCGCCTGGGCTCAGGCACACGACGGCTCGGCTCATTCCCGCAACCCAAGGCGCACGTGCTCTCCCGACCAACCGTGCACGCGGTCGTCGGGATGAGATCACCGGAAGCAGCACAAAGAGAGAAACAGTAGATGACGACTAGGGTTGTGCGAGAGGGAGTGAGTGAACTGAGTTAGGGTTCACTCCACTGGCGAGCGCCTTCTTATATAGGCTGTCGGATGGATGCGCCTGGGCTCAGGCCCACGACGGCTCGGCTCATTCCCGCAACCCGAGGCGCGCGTGCTCTCCCGACCAACTGTGCACGCGGTCGTCGGGATGAGATCGCCGGAAGCAGCACAGAGAGAGGAACAGTAGATGACAACTAGGGTTGTACGAGAGGGAGTGAGTGAACTGAGTTAGGGTTCACTCCACTGGCCAGCGCCTTCTTATATAGGCCGTCGGATGGATGCGTCTGGGCTCAGGCCTACGACGGCTCGGCTCATTCCCGCAACCCGAGGCGCGCGCACGCTTCATGACGAGGCGAGGCGTGGTGAGGCGAGGCGGGCGGCGGCGGAGGAGGAGCGCACATGTAGAGTTTCTATTCCCAAGCTTCCAATAGGAAGCGATGGAGCAACCCTTCTAAAAAGGTCTCACTCTTCTTACTGCAGCAATATGGTACTAAACTTCCCACACTTCTTATCACTTGTCATATACATGCATGGGCCTTAGAGATTAACCAAGGATTATTGTCTTAGGCCTAAACCCATCCATAATCCAACCGTCGACAAGGGTCAATGACAACAACGATATCCTACACAAGCGTTGTTGCTCTTCGCGAAGGCTTTTGTGAAGATATCACTCTCAATAACTCCAGGTGGTGATCGTGTTATGTGGTGGTGGTATGTTTAGGTCAATTTTTGTGTTATTCTGTTTCTGTTTTCCCTTTTATTTGTGTTTACATCCTAGTTTTTCTCATAATTTGGATCACC
This sequence comes from Triticum aestivum, assembly GCF_018294505.1. Lineage (NCBI taxonomy): Eukaryota > Viridiplantae > Streptophyta > Magnoliopsida > Poales > Poaceae > Triticum > Triticum aestivum. The sequence goes on along the minus strand of NC_057800.1, from coordinate 107,404,000 downwards.
CTATATCCCAAAAGTTTAGGTCAACTTTTGTGTTATTCTGTTTTCCCTTTTATTTGTGGTTACATCTTAGTTTTGCTCATAATTTGGATCATGCTATTGCTATGTGTAGAAGCACCCTAATTTCTGACGAGATTTCCTTTTGAAAAGCAGGGAGACAAATTAACTGATAGCCATACAGTGAACACTCCAGTTAGGACCAGCGTGAGGCTCTCAGGCCAACTCCACCGCGCAACCCCAAACGGATGTCCGTTTTGTCTGGATTCTATCCGTTTGGGTAACGATTTAGGGTTATATTCAGACGTGTCCTGTGATGCGGTGGCTGTGCGTCTAGCGCGCGGCCGCATCCATTTGCCTCATCCTGTCCGCGTCTATTTAAAAAAGCAGAAGCAACGTTTCAAATGCCAAGCCCTAGTTCAGACCAGCGACATTACGCCGGCAACAGAGCCATCGGCCTACATGTCCATCACCGGCATCAGCCAGCGGCCGACAACACAGCCAGCCTTCAAAAATGAATAGTTGTCCTCGCCGACAACACACCCAGCGGCCGGTAACACAGCCGGCCACCAAAATGAATGTTTTCTCGCCGGCACACAGACAGCGGCCCAGCGGGCGGGTGGCACCCATGCCAGCCTCCAAAAAGAACGGCCACAGCCGATCGGACGACCTAGTTCAGGCCTTCAGCTTTGAGCATCTCCTTCTGCTTGGTCTCGAACCAGGCCCTCGTCTTGTCGCTCATCTTCGACAAGTCCACGCTCATGATCGCAAGGGACACCTCCTTCGCTTTGGTGGCGGCGTTCGTGGCCTCGATGTCGAGCTGCCTCTGCCTGGCCTTGACGTTGTCGGCCTCGATGTCGAGCTGCCTTTGCCGGGCCGCCTCCTTTATGTCGATATTTCTCCTCTTGGCCGCCTCCTTCATCTCAAGCTTCTTTGTTTGAAGGTGCGTAGGCCGGGCGACCGACGAGCCTGTGCTCGCCGGGCCGACGGCCGCTGCAGGGAACCCGGCCGGACGGCCCATGCCAAGCATGAGGATGGCGTGCGCTTTGTTGACGAGGTCCTTCTTCTCGTCGGCAGCGGCCTTGCGCCGAGCGGCCTCCAGCTCCTCGCGCTGGGCGACGAACTTGGCCGCGGCGGCATTGACCTTGACGGCCGCTCTCCGTTCCCTCCTCTTCGCCGATTCCGCGTCCAACTTGACGATCTCCTCCGACGTGCACTCCGACCGCGGCTTCCTTGGCGCCTTCTTCTTCACCTTTGCGGGCGGGTCGACGGCCAGGCCGCCGGAACTCGGCGGGGCGTCGGCCATGGCCGGGGGAGAGAGGGGCGGCGGGATGGACGTGAAAGGGTTTGGGGGAAATGGCGGCAAATGAGCGTGGGGATTTTTGGTTTCTCCCACCGACAGGCGGGCCAGCGGAGGACAAGCGCGCGCGTCCCGCCCGTCCTCGCGCTGTCTGTTTCACCCCAAAACCGGCGCAAACTTGGGCCAGGGATGGGTCGAAAGCGAACACAAAGCGGACAAAAGTCCGTTTGCGCCCGCGTGCTGGCCGTCTTGTTTGTCCGTTTTACCCCAAACGAACGGGGACGGACAGGATGGGGTTGCGCGGTGGAGTTGGCCTCAGTTCGGACTACTGCTGGCAGATCAAGCGGTACAGGACCAAGGAAAAGGAGAGGGAGCTGGTACGGAAGTTGGCCGTCGAGGTCGTGGCCGGTGACATGAATGCCTGCATTTGCAGGCTGCCGAGTCAAACGACCTGCTGCGAATTCGAAAGCATCTTCTCCGGTTCTTTTTTCGCGGTGTATTGACTCGCTGAAGGGACCCTTCCGCCGTTCCGCGGCCGATCGAGGACCACGGACACCGCTTCTCTCCGTAAACCCGTAACGATTGATGTGAGCGCAGGGCCAATTCCACGAGCCGGCTATCGAGGACCAAGTGAGACACATGCTGCAGGCTATCCTCACCAAATCAACACGGTACCACTACGACGCCGCGCCTGATCCTCGCGTAAACCTTGTTGGACCGCGGCGTAGGCTTCACAATCGAGTGGCCGCGGGGGCTCGGTCAAGACAGGAACGGAGACGACCGACGTGTTGCCCTGATCCACCCTCTGTAGCGGCCTGTGGGTGATGGTTAGTCCTTGGTCGCTGACATGCGTATGCCACCACTAGCCGCTAGCCACTGGCCCGAGCGATGCAGCACAGTGCGCGCGGGACCGGCATCCTATCCTTTCCCCCATCCAAAAGGGAAGAAAGTCGCCACCGATTTGCAAGTACCAACTACCTCTGTCAAAGTTGAGGCCAGGCTCAGAAAGTTGCAGCATCATGCACAGGGCGCCAAAATGCTGGGGCATCGAGTTTTTAAGTAGTGCTAGCAGTATGTTATCACTCTCTTCATTTTATTTAACCTTAACTGAGGTCAAACTTGATAAAGATTGATAATTTTTTATAGAAAATAAATGAACAGTCACAATAAAAAAATTCATATGCCGTGGAAATATATTCAGTGATGAATTTAATACTAGTATAAATTTGTGAGAGCTGTTAGAGTTAGATTAAAACTAACATGCAGAGTAAATAAAAACAGAGAAAGTTGCAAAATAGAAAAGCCAATTGGTTCACAGCAATACAAATACTAATACAGACTGTTCACAATAGCCACTATATCTGAAAAGATTAAGAAAATTGCAAAATAGAGAAGAAAATCACAATGATCTTCTCTTGTTTTTTGAATGCTCTATTGACTACCGTTCAAAGATAGTGGCCTCATTCACCTAAAAGGTTCTATTGTACAGGGCTGTTATATCTTTCTAAATGCAAACATAAGCTAACATGTACAGGTCAACTGATGAAATTTCAGATTGGAATTTTGGAGGGGATTCACCTAATCACCTTAGGCCTGGAGATTGAGATTGTTGGCAGCTGAAAAAACACCTGGACGTGCCCTACCCCGTGATCCCCTACCCAGCGTCAACACCAGCGGCCATCGGGCCGCTCATCCCCACCGCCCGTCCTGCAACATCCCCACTGGTGGCGGCGGGCATTGCACTGCACGGCTCCATCTTATATTTGTGAATGGAGGGAATCCTCGCGTGAAGGGGAGCCCAGATGGACCAGCCCAGGCGCATAGGAGGCCACAATCTTTCTTCTTCTGTTTTCTTTTCATGTTTTCTGTTTTCATTTTTTTTGCTTTATTCTCAAATTTTATTTATACTTTCAAGTATTCAATATATATATATATATATATATATATATATATATATATATATATATATTACGAAAAACACTCTAGATAAAACATTTTAAAAAATCAACCAAACATTTGAAAAATGTTAAATGTTTATAGAGAAAATATTTATCACACATACAAAAATGAATTAAAAATTACAATGCGTGTGAATTTTTTTTGATCATGTACTTAAAACATGTTTAATAAAGCATTTGAAAAAATGTTGAATACGTATTTGGAAAAAATGTTAATCAATTATTTAGAAATTTTTAAATGTGTATAATTTTTTTGACCATGTATTAAAAAATGAGGATTTTTTAATCACATATATAAAAACTGGTAATCAAGCATTCAAAAAAATGTTGAACAAGTATTTGAAAAATGCTAAATGTTTATAGAAAAATGTTGACCATCTATTAAAAAATGGTAAATTTTCGATCATATATTTTAAAATGTTAATCAAACATTTACAAAAATTAAATGTGTATAGAAAAAATAGTGACCATCTATTAAAAAATGATGAAAAAAAGTTGATCATGTATTTAAAAATTTTAATCAAGCATTCAAAAAATTATTCAACAAGTATTTGAAAATGTAAATCAAGTATATATATAAAAAAATCTTGACCATGTGTTACAAAAATGAGAAAAAAAATTGATCATGTACTTAACTTGTTTAATCAAGCATTTGAAAACATGTTGGAAAAGTATTTGAAAAATGTTAATCAAGCATTTAAAAAATATTATATGTGTATAGAATTTTTTTACTATGTATTACAAAAATATTAATCAAACATTTGAAAAAAAGTTAAAACATATCGAATAATGTTGACCATGTATTAAAAAATGTTAATCTTGTTATTAAAATGTTAAAATTTTGTATAGAAATAATGTTGATCATGTATTAAAAACATAAGATATATACCAATAATGTTATTTTGTATTAGAAAAGTTGATTAGATGTATACCAATAATGTGAATAGAAAAACAATAAATACCCGGGAGGAAACAATAGAAAATAGAGGGAAAATGAGAAAGAAAGAAACAAAACAGAAGAAAAATGAAAGGAAAGAAAGGAAAGAAAAAAACCCATTGAAAACCGAGAAAGAAGCAAACAAAACCTAAAAAAATAAAAGAAAAATGGAAGTAGAGAAAAAAACCAATGAAAACTGAGAAGAAAACAAAAAGGCGGTGAAAAAACAAAATTAATAGAAACGAAAGAAAAAACAGTCAAAAACCAAGTAAGAAATAAAGAAGAACGACTAAAAAGAAATAAAAACCAAAAAACTGGATAAACTAGTGAGGAAACAAAGAAAAATCGATCGGAAAAACTAGCAAAACCAGCGAACGAAGCGCAACGAGCGAGCGAACTCTATCGAAGAACTAGCGAACGAAAAATACCATGAAATTGGGCCGACCCCATAGGTACATCGCAAAGGACACAACTTCTGCGAGACAGAAGGAAGTCTCACATGAATTGAGATATAGGGTGTGTTTGGTTGCCTAGGTGACTCTAGTCTATATCGCATGGGGGATGTTGGCTGAGCGTAGCCTTGTTGAGGTGATGCAAGGATGAGACGATATTTTTGCTTGGTAGACTATTTGATATTGGTGCTCGAGACATGCTGTATACGACATATGTTGTTCAGTAGGCTGCACTAGTGATTAATTCTCTTAACTCTTTATCGCTCTCCTGTTTGGCACCTTAAGCGCCATGTTCATAGGCCTTCTTGCGTGGGCCGATGCAACACACAAGAATTGATGTGTCACTTGGATCGATCGTCCCCTTCGCTAGCTCGGCCGGAATTCCTATTCCTCCTTGTACGCGGAGGAAAACCACGTAACATGAAGCACCTTGTCCCCGCGTGCAAGCTTGGGCTAGCCCAAGTGAGGGGCGGGGCTCCCCAGTTTTTTTGTATTCTTTCCTATTTTTTTCTTTAAAAAGTTACAAGTTTTTAAAAAATGTTCATGACTTCAAAAAAAAATCCTGAACTGAAAAAAATTGTGATTTGAAAAACTAATATTTTGTTAGTTTTGATGAACAATTTTTAATTTTTTTATGAAATGCTTTGTAACATTGATGAAATTTTTTATATTTGCAGAACAAATTTTGAATTCGACGAACATTTTCTAAAATTTGATGAACACATTTTAATTCAAGATCACTTTTTGAATTGATGAACATTTTTGAATATGACGAAATTTTTGAAAATTCATGAATATTTTTTGAATATGATAATCATTTTTTAATTCAGTGAACAAAATTTTATTTAATGAATATTTTTCGAATTCGATGAACAATTTTTGGGTTAGTTTTTGATTTTTTTGTTTATTTAATATTTTTTGAAACTGAATGAAGATTTTCTGAAAGATAAAAAGTAAAAGTAAAGAACAAGGAAAAGGGTAAAAATGTAAAAAAGAAATGCAATAAAAAAGAAAGAAAAATGAAAAAGAAAGGAAGAGAAAAGAATACAAAAAGCTAGTAGGAAGAACACATAAGAAAGAAAAGCACTCGGTTTTTAGAGCCTTCCGAAAACCCTGTGGTAGAAAGGCAGGAGACCAGCGCTAATACGGGCCGGCCTGTTTGTGTGCAAGAGGGCCATCGGGTTGTGCGTTACTTGACTATTCCCGAACCTACGCGGAGGATAGGAGCCACGAGGTTAACCCCCCCCCCCCCCCCCCCCCCCCCCCCCACACACACACACACAAAAAAGTTGGACTGATTGACAGGCTGACTGTTTGAACATTGACCACTTGATAGTTGACCATATGACTATAAACTATTTCAGAAAGGGCCATTTGTATTTCCGACCCTAACTCGAACCACCTATTCAGATTTATCCCTAAAAAATTATATGCTCAAATTTCCCCCTCTTCCGTTAAGTGCGCTTATAGAAGTAATCTTTCATACATTTTTCGTCCAGTCAAGGGCCTTTGACCATTAGGTGCGCATACGATTTTTAAGGGATAAATCCAAGAGTGGGCGCAAATTAGGGGCATAAATATAAATGTTCCTTTCAGAAATAGTCTATTAAATTGAGAAAAGTTCGTGCATTTTCAAAAACTTCAACGAATTGAAAAAGAATTAGAATTTGAAACTATTCACGGATTTGAAAATTTTACAAATTGAAAAATGTTCATCTATCTGAAAAAAGTTTCAAAAATTTAAAAATATTGGCAAAATTTTAAAGTGTTTAATAATTTAGAAAAAGTTCGTGGGTTATAAAAATAAGTTCACTAATTTGAAAAAAATCATGAATTCGAAAAAAGTTCATGAACTTGACAAAGGTTCATGGATTTGAAAACTAGTCACAAACTTGAAAAAGGTTTGCAGATTGAAAAAATGTGCACGAAATTGGAAAATGTTCAAGAATTTGAAAATTCTTCGCGATTTTCAGAAAATATTATGAAATAAAAAAAACCCAATGGAAATTGAAAACAAAAAGAAAAAGGAAAACCAAAAAAGGAGAATAAAGAGAAAAGGTTGGTTTAATACATGTTCACGGTCTCTTGTGTATTTTATTTATTGGTGTGCTCGCGTGATAAGGATGTTAGATAAGATCTTCAGCTAGTTTCTCGCGCCTCCTTTTGCTTCCGTGCTTCTGAGAGGAGATAACATAAGGCACGATGATCCGTATGCACAATCACCTAGAATTAATAATATAAAATCTAAACTTATCACAAGCAAAGACAATAACAAGTTATTCTTTTTAAGTTGGGGCCAAGTGCCTTTGATCATCATCTAACTCCTGCTAGCATAAAAGACAACATTAAGTTTCTTTTCATCCTGTTGCCGTAAGACAGCTAAAATAGCATAATTGCTAGCATCACATCCCAAACGGTTCATCCTGTCGGGGTTGGGGTTCCGGCAAACCCTTAAGGTTCGAACACTGGGGTGCGCGCGAAGTCTTTCCCTCCAACCGATCTACGCTCTAGCTTGCTAAGATCTTGCGGACGAACTCGATGAACTCAACACAGAAGGACACGGGGTTTATACTGGTTCGGGCCACCGTTGTGGTGTAATACCCTACTCCAGTGTGGTGGTGGTGGTTTGTCTCTTGGGCTGATGATGAACAATACAAGGGCAGAACGGCCTCCTGAGGTTAAGGCGTTCTTGTGCTCGGTGAGCTTGTGTGTGAGGTGGTCTCTCTCGAGCTAAGATGATCTCTCTAGCTCAAATCCCCCACCCTACTGTGGTGGCTAGTCCTATTTATAGAGGCCCTGGTCCTCTTCCCAAATATCGTGCGGGAAGGGAGCCAACAATGGGGGGCTAATTTGATGGAGGATAGCTAGTACAAGCTATCCTGACAAAAGTAGTCTTCGCATGCACAAAGTTCTGGTGGTGACGCTGTTCTGGGCTCCACGATGACCTCCATCTTGCAATCCTTGGTCTTGGTCTTGTTGCACCGAAATGGCAACCTTTGCCTAATGCCTCGATACTCCGTGGCTACGCTTGCCCCCTTTGCACCAAAGAGGAAACAAGAACACTGCGCGCGTTGATACCCGCCTGGCGTCGATCGTCACGGCTCACGTCACGAGAGCCTCGTGAGGTTCGCCTCGCCTTGATATCTCCGCTCCTCATGAGCCTGCCTAGCTAGGCCACTCCAGAGGAGGTCTTGCGTCGTTCCCCTCGCGAGGCTTGGCCCCTCGCGATGGTCTTGGGTGCTTTGTTGGTGAAGATGGGCCATACGGCCTGCTGGTTCAGCTACGCCGTGGGCTGCAGGCAGGCAAGTCTAGGGACCCCCGTTTCCAGAACACCGACATTAGCCCCCGGGCACAAGGTGCGCGCGGGCTTGGCTTCGCGGCGAAGCCAAGGGTCAAGCTCGAAGCACCACGGGCCCCAAAAGCCTGCAGCCTCGGTTGACGCATGGCGATTGATTGGACGTGGGCGTCTCCGCTTCCCCACGCTGCCTTGACGACTGCATGACTTGACAAGTCCTTGCGACATGCAAGGGAAACCATCATTACCTACGATCGTGGGGGATGCCGGTTGGCCTTCTCTTGCTATAAATGGGGAGGGGGGGAGCCCCCGTTGCCCATCTCTTCCTTGCTTGCTTTCTCCTTCTTGCTCCATTGCTTGCAGTGCCTCCGATGGCGCCTCAAAGGAAGTTCTCTGCCGCCGAGAAGGGTAAGGCCCCTCGCGAGGGCCCTGGTTCCCCGGTGCCCAAGTGCGGTCGCGGCCGCCCGCGCAAGCACGCTGCGACCCCCGCCGTGGCCCACCGTCGAGGTGGCGCCACGACACATGGAGGGGGCTGTCCCAATCATGGCGGTCCATTCGACGGGGGGAGGTGCGCGATGGTGGCGAGGCCTCCCCACCCGTGCTTCCATTCAGCTGAGGCGTCGTCGGAGTTCGTTGTTTGGTCAGAAAACCCGGCTGGCAACTGGTTCCAGCTTCTGCGCTTCTTTGTCGCTGAGCTGCCGGCCCCTGGTCCAGGGGGGCTCTGGTTGTAGGCGGATGGTTGCTGTAGCAAGGCCTCCTGGGTCGCAGTTGAGACTTCTGCCGCGGGCAACATAGCCCTGGCCCGCGGCTGGCAGACGTTCGCCCGCGCGTGCGGCCTGGGCAGGCGGTGCACGCTCCACTTTAAGTATGACGACAGGTTGATCCTCTTCGTGAGGGTGTTCGGGGAAGATGGCCGCCGCGCCGGATGCTACCCCGAGATGAACGACGGCGAGGAGGTGCTCGGCCTTGGCGACGGTCGTGACGAGGGTGAGGGCGAGCCTGCCCTCAGTGGCGACTGCATCTCCTCCAGCTACGTTGGCTCTCCCTCCTGCGACAGCTTCAGCAGCAGTGGCTACGATTAGCCGCCGCACCGTCATGCTCGCTTCGAAGGAGGCAACGGGTCATCTCGTCACCGCGCCTCCGTGAAGCGCGAGGAGGGGTCTGGCTAGGCTTGGGCGTCGCTAAGGGCCTGGCCCCGCAGATTGTTGAAATGCCGTTTTGTTTGGTTTTTTCTTTTCTTTCCCTGCACTAGAAAATGGAACCACTATGGGCCTAGAGGGGCGTGTATCGAACTATGGTTCTTGGTTAATACAATGTGCGAGTTATTCCCATGCCATGTTGTTATTTTGCGCAGAGATAACCTAACCTGGCGTGTTTGGGACACCCCTTCCTTCACGAGATATCTGGTTTGCTCAGGAACTGCAAGAATTTGTTAGGGGGGGGGGGGCGCTAGAGGATTTTGCCGTTCACCTGAACCTTGACTTGGCGCTTTGCATCATGGTACCCGAGGGGCACGGATTTAGGAGAGTTGCCCCAGCTTCCAGGCTCGAACGAGGGTGACTCGCGAGAAGGCAGAGAGAAGGAAAAGCTCACGAGGGCACCTGCCTAGCCCCCTTGCGAGGTATGCGAGAGAGAGAGAGATCATGGGTAAACCAGAGCCAAAAAACGCGGTAAAAGGCGAAGGAACCAAATCAGCAAGGAACGCCAAAGGCAAACTCGATTAAGGAAAAGCAAGCTAACTACGGAAAGCAAATGAAAAGCCGTGTCCGGCACCTAATCTAGTCTTTGAATCTTCTCACCAGCGCGGAGCTAAGTGTTGTCCACTAGGCGTGGGAGAGAGCCCCAGGGCCTGAGGCCGGCGCTCCTGAGACTCCAGGGCGTGTACAGCCCCAACTCATTATTACGTGAGAGTGTCACGGGCGGCGGTTCTTCACAGGCACCGGGCCTTGCTTCTCAGGCTCTGGGCCTCGCTTCTCAGGCTCTGGGCCTTGCTTCATGGGTAGAACTTCTAGAGGTGCTGGATGTTCCAGGCGTTTTGGATGGGTATCCCCTCTTGCGTCTCCAAGCGCACGGCACCAGGCTTGGCGATGTGAACGACCCTGAACGGGCCCTCCCACATGGGTGAGAGCTTGTGCAAGCCTTCCCTGGAGAGGACCCACCTCAGGACCAGGTCACCCGTCTCAAGCGTCCTGGAGCGAATGTTGCGGCAGTGGTAGCACCGCAGTGCTTGCTGGTACCTTGCCGCCCTTAATGCAGCTTCACGACGTCATTCCTCCCCCAGCACGAGATCCATCCCCCGCATGGCGTCCTGCTGCGTTTCGTCGAACGCCGGGACCCATGCGGAGCGATGCCTGACCTCGTGAGGGAGGACTGCTTCAGCTCCGTAGACGAGGAAGAACGGAGTCTCGCCCGTTGGCTTGGTAGCGGTGGTGCGGATGGACCACAGCACGGACTAGTGGCTCGTCGTGCCAGCCCCTGCCGCAGGCCTCCAGCTTCTTCTTGAAGGTCCTGGTCTTGAGGCCCCTTAGGACCTCAGCGTTGGCGCGCTCGTCCTGACCATTGCTCCTAGGGTGGGCTACTGAAGCGTAGCAGATCTGCGTTCCAAGGTTAGCACAGTAGGTTTTAAAGAGGTTACTAGTGAATTGCGAGCCGTTATCTGTGATGATGCGGTTGGGGACCCCGAAGCGGCTCACGAGGACCTTGATGAACTTGATGGTAGAGCTGGCTGGAATGGTTCGGACGGCTTCCACCTCTGCCCACTTAGTGAACTTGTCGATGGCGACGTAGAGATAGTGGTAGCCCCCTGGCGCTCGCGGGAACGGGCCTAGGGTGTCCAGCCTCCAGACCGCGAACGGCCACGTGAGCGGGATGGTTTGGAGGTCCTCAGCAAGCTGATGGATTTTCTTGGCGTGGAATTGGCAAGCTTCGCAGGACTTCACCAGCTCGGCTACATCGTTAAGTGCTGTAGGCCAATAGAATTCACTGCGGAAGGCCTTGCCGACGATGGTCCATGATGACGAGTGATGTCCACAGTCCCCGCCGTGTATGTCAGTCAGCAGCTCCCTCCCTTGATCACTGGAGATGCAGCACAGCATGACGTCGTTCGGTCGTTTCCTGTACAACTCGCCATCTTGAATGCAGTATGCCGTGGCCTGTCGGGACACGCGCTCCGTGTCCTCTTCTTTCTCCGGCAGTGTCCCGTGCATCAGGTACTCCCTGAACTCCTTGGTCCAGCACTCCTCCTAGGGCTCGAGCGCCAAGAGCAGCCGAACTCCTGAGGTTGGGCCGCAATCTAGGGCTCCCAAGGCCGGGGGCTGAGGGAGCTCCTCTCGAGGCTGAGTCGTGCTTGAAAGAGGCAGTGTAGCTGACGGCTTGAAGAGCCGCTCTTCGAAGACTCCTGGCTCCTGCGGTTGCCGCTTGGATGCTCTCTTGGCGATGTCATCGGCTTCCTTGTTGGTGCCCCGGGGCACGTGCTGCAGCTCCAAGCCTGCAAACTTCTTTTCCATTTTGCGCACCTCAGCAAGGTAGGCCTCCATGTGCTCGTCCTTTGGCTCGTACACTTTGTTGGAGAAGTTGACGAGGAGCTGCGAGTCGCCCTTGACGGTAAGGCGTCTCACCCCCATAGCCGCCACAGCCTTCATGCCGGCTATGAGGCCCTCATATTCTACGATATTGTTAGAGACCTTCTCACCGTGCTGAAAGCAGAGTTGCACGGCATAGCAAAGCTTGTCCTGAGTGGGCGAGATGAGCACTGCTCCAGCCCCCGCGCCCTGGTGCGCAAAGGCGCCATCAAAATACATGACCCAGCCGTCTGGTGCCTCGCTTCCCGGGAAAGTGGACCGGTATTCTCCTTCCTCAAGAGCCGGGGCATCTATCCATTCTGCCACAAAATCGGCAAGCGTGGCTCCCTTGATGACCCTGGTGGTGCTAAACTCCAACTAAAATGCTTGCAGCTCGATGTTCCATTCAGCGACCCTTCCGGCTGAGTTTGGGCTCCTGAGTATCCTCTCCAACGGGTAAGACGAGACGACCTTGATGAGGTGCCCCTGGAAGTAGTGTCGCAGCTTGCGCGAGGCCACCAAAAGTGTGAGCAGGAGCTTCTGCGGCATGGGGTAATGCGCCCTCACGTCCCACAGTACAGTGCTGACGAAGTACACTGGGTGCTCGACAAGGGCCGGTACACCGTTGAGTCTCGGGTCCCGTGTAGATTGCGGCATATCCTGCGGTGATGGGTCTCCTGAGACCTGACCGCCCTCGGGAGCCTTCACGATGTTGCTATGTTGAGCTAGGTCTTCCGCCGCTGATGGCTTCGCTGCACCTCTCTGGCGCGGTGCTGTATCAGCTCCACCCTTATCTTGATGCTCTTCTCGAACCGCCACCAACGCCGCGCTGGCAGAGTACGGGGTGGCGGCAAGGTAGAGCAAGAGAGGCTCGAGAGGCCGCGGCGCCACCATCACCGGGGGGCTGGTGAGGTATTTCTTGAGGTCTCGGAAGGCCTGGTCGGCCTCCCGGGTCCACTCGAAGGGGCCTTTCTTCTTCATGAGCTTAAAGAAGGGCAAGGCACGCTCGCCTAGCTTAGAGATGAAACGCCCTAATGCGGTCACCCGTCCTGCCAGTTTTTGCATCTCCGTGAGGGTCTGTGGTGGGCTCATGTCTTCGATGACCTTGATCTTTTCCGGGTTCGCCTCGATCCCTCTGTGGGATACGAGAAACCCTAGCAATTTGCCGGATGGAACGCCAAACACACATTTTTCCGGCTTAAGCCTCAAGTTCACTTGGCGCAAGCTCTCGAAGGTCTCCTCCAAGTCTTGAATCAACGTCCTCGCCTCGCGAGATTTAACCACTATGTCATCAACATAGGCCTCTGTGTTCCTGCCGAGCTGCCGCCCCAAGGCGATGTGCATCAGCCGCTGAAAGGTTGCGCCCATGTTGCGAAGGCCGAAAGGCATGCAGGTGTAGCAGTACACCCCACATGGTGTCAAGAAGGCCGTCTTATCCACATCCTCCACCGCCATCTTGATCTGATGGTACCCAGAGAACGCATCCAAGAGACACAGCAGGTCGCACTCGGCGGTGGAGTCGACGATTTGATCGATGCACGAAAGGGGGAATGGGTCTTGGGGGCAGGCTTTGTTTAGGTTGGTGAAGTCGATGCACATCTGTTCCTTCCCACCTTTCTTCGGCACTACAACGGGGTTTGTCAGCCATTCGGGGTATCAAACTTCCCGGATTGTACATGCCGCCTCCAGCTTGTGTGTCTCTTGGACGATGAAGGCCTGCTTCTCAGTGGACTACCGTCTTGCTCACTGCTTCACGGGGCGTACGTTGGGGCACACCTTTAGATGATGCTGGATTACCTCTCTCGGGACCCCTACCAGTTGATCGGGCTCCCACGCGAATATCTCCTTGTTCGCGCGCAAGAACCTCACCAAAGCTTCTTCTTGCCCCGGGTTAAGGCCGGTTCCTATGGTGAAGGTGGCTCCTGAAGACCCATCCTCGTTGACCGGCACCTGCTTGGTCTCTGCCTTGTCTTGGGTGAACAACTGCTTTTTCTTGGTGGGCGCGGCCTCCTTGGCCTCCGGCGCACCGGCGCCGGCTGGCTGCGTTGCTGCCCCGGTCTTGAAGGCGAGCCTGAGCGCCATCACGGCCTCCTTAGCGCCCCCTTGGATGGTGAGGACGCCCTTGCTCCCTGGCATCTTCATGAGGTTGTAGGCCGGGTGAGTTGCAGCCATGAACTAAGCGAGGGCCGGGTACCCGAGGATGGCATTGTACGGGAGACCGATGCGGGCGATGTCGAAGTCCACTAGCTCGGTGTGATAGTTATCCCGCGTGCCAAAGGTGACAGGGAGGTGGATCTGCCCCAAGGGGTGAGCAGCTCCACCGCCCATCCCTGTGAAGGGCTTGCTGAGGCCGAGTCGTTCGAGCGGCACATGAAGAAGGCTGAAAGCTTCCACGGAGAGCAGGTTGAGACCAGCGCCACCGTCGATGAGGGTCTTGGTGACGGCCACGTTGCAGATGGTGGGCGTGTAGAGCATCGGAAGCATCCCTGAGCCGGCGGTGGAGCCGGGGTGGTCTTCCGAGTCGAAGGTGAGGTCGGCTTCCGGCGCGGCCCAATCCGGCGGAGCCCCTGGGTGCTTGCAGGCGGCCCCAATCCGGCGGAAGAAAGGCTTGACGTGGCAATCTGAAGAAGGTGCTTGGGAGCCGCCCAGCAGTGCCGCGACTGCGTGGTGTGCCGGTGCCGCGTAGCGCGCAGTGAAGAGGTCGTAGAGTTCCCCCCAGGACGTCACTATGGATCCTAGGAGGCCGAGCAACTAGGCGCGCGGCTCACCGGCGAGGGCCAGGGGGAACAAGTTTGCCATGATCTTGTCGTCACCTCCGGCTTCGTGGACGGCCTCCTCGTACGCTAACAGGAAGAGCATCGAGTCTGCCGCACCGTCGTAATGCGGCGGCATCTCCAGCCTGAACTTGACCGGCCACTGCACCCACCGGAGAGCGGGGGCCAGGGCTCGGTACCCAGACTCCCTGCTGCCGGCGCCGGCCGAGGAGGTTGGTGGCGAGGTACCTGTCATGGGAGCGCGGTGCGGTGGTATGGGGCGCTGGTTGATGGAGAAAAGCTCCGGCGCACCCCTACCTGGCATGCCAAATGTCGGGGTTGGGGTTCCGGCAAACCCTTAAGGTTCGAACACTGGGGTGCGCGCGAAGTCTTTCCCTCCAACCGATCTACGCTCTAGCTTGCTAAGATCTTGCGGACGAACTCGACGAACTCAACATAGAAGGACACGAGGTTTATACTGGTTCGGGCCACCGTTGTGGTGTAATACCCTACTCTAGTGTGGTGGTGGTTGATTTCCTCTTGGGCTAATGATGAACAATACAAGGGCAGAACAACCTCCTAAGGTTAAGGCGTTCTTGTGCTCGGTGAGCTTGTGTGTGAGGTGGTCTGTCTCAAGCTAAGATGATCTCTCTAGCTCAAATCCCCCATCCTACTGTGGTGGCTAGTCCTATTTATAGAGGCCCTGGTCCTCTTCCCAAATATCGAGTAGGAAGGGAGCCAACAATGGCGGGCTGATTTGATGGGGGACAGCTAGTACAAGCTATCCTGACAAAAGTAGCCTTCGCCTGCACAAAGTTCTGGTAGTGACACTGCTCTGGGCTCCACGATGACCTCTGTCTTGCAGTCCTTGGTCTTGGTCTTGTTGCACCGAAATGGAAACCTTTGCCTGATGCCTCGGTACTCCGCGGCTGCGCTTGCCCCCTTTGCACCAAAGAGGAAACAAGGACGCTGCGCACGCTGGCACCCGTGTGGCGCCCGCCTGGCGTCGATCGTCACGGCTCACGTTATGAGAGCCTCGTGAGGTTCGCCTCGCCTTGATATCTTTGCTCCTCGTGAGCCTGCCTAGCTAGGCCACTCCAGAGGGGGTCTTGCGTCGTCCGCCTCGTGAGGGTCTTGGGTGCTTTGTTGGTGAAGATGGGCCGTACGGCCTGCTGGCTCAGCCATGCCGCGGGCCGCAGGCAGGCAAGTCTGGGGACCCCCGTTCCCAGAACACCGACACATCCCACTTGGGAGGTTCAATGATAGGGGCGGTGATCAAGGCATCCCTCAGCTTTTCATAAGCTTATACACATTCCTCATCGAAAGAATACATGAAGTCTTTCTGCATGAGATTAGTAAGTGGCTTTGACAATTTAGACTATAGAGAAATCTTTAATGAACCGCCTAGAAAAACTGGCATGTTCAACGAAAGTTTGCATCCCTTTTGCATCTTGAGGATAGGGTAAATTTTCTATTACCTTGATTCTCTCTTGGTCTATTTCGAAACTCTTACCGAAAACTCTATGACCCAAGACCACACCTTCGGTAACCATAAAGTGGCTCTTCTCCCAATTCAATATGTAACCTGTTTCCTCACATCTCTTCAAAACTTTTCATGAGATTGTAAAAACAATGGTCAAATGAAATGCCTTGGACAAAGAAGCTGGCCATGAAGACTTCAACAATTTGTTCAACAAAATCAGAAAAGCAGAATAGTAGCACATTGTTGAAACGGAGATGTCCTATTGCATAAAACCAAAGGGCATTCTGCGATAAGTATATGTATCATAGGGAAATGTGGAAGTGGTACTTTCTTGATCTTTCAGTCGAATGGGTATTTGGGAAAAACCTAGAGTATGCATCAAGATAGCAGAAATAAGAATTGTTGGCCATCCTTTCTAACACTTAATTTATAAAATGGTAATGGGTGATCTCTCTCTCTCTCTCACACGCACACACGCAGTATTCGATAGAAGTTCTAGTAGGGACTAGATCGTTATGTTCATTAGACACAATGGAAATACCTTATTTCTGGGGAAAACAATGCACCGGACTAACCTATTTACTATTAGATACTGGAAAAATTACGCCAACATCGAGTCGAAGGATTACCTCCTTTCTTACCATAATTTTGCAATGGGGATTCAACCTTCTTTGTCTTTCAATGACCGGGTTAGCCCCGTCTTCTATAGGAATGGCGTGTGATTGTGAATAGATAGATGGGCTTACCCCCTTAACATCCTTCATGGAATATCCCAAAGCTTTGCGGTGTCTTTTTAACACCAACAAGAGTTTTTCTTTCTCTTTTCATGAAAGGTCAACATTAACAAGAACACTACTTTTTTAGTGCCTGATGTTTGTCTAACTTCAAACACCGGTCAGGCCGGGCATTTGTGCTGAATTTGCTAGGTCCGGCTGGGTGATAGTTTTCTGTCCAGGTAGGCTGCCCGGACGTTTGAGATGGATATGGGGTTCCGGTTATACATGCTCTTAGGCTGTTATGCAGTACTCCTAGTTTAGGACGAAACTCTCATAGCTACAAAGAAGCAATGCCGAAATAAAACCATTGGTTAACTCTTAACCAATCATGTACTGCCATTGAGCATCCGAGCTCACGAGGCGGCATCTCCCCTATATCCTCCCCCAATTCCCAAAACAAAGACATAAGAGCATCTACAACCGGACTTGGCAAATCCGGCCCCTCAAACGCCCGCGGATGCGTCTGGGTATACCCGTGGGCGCATCCGGACGGGCCCTCATATTTCCTTCCATGCATCCACATATCTCAAATTCGAACTCTCAAATCCATGCAAATACATGCACATCGATCATGCAACACAATGTCATACGTAAACAACAAATGTTGGTATCAAGCATACATAGTGTTTACATAAAATTTATTTGAAGTGCCAAACTCAAGCATTGCCTCTTTGTTTGCCATTATGGATCCACATGTGCTCCACAAGATCATTGAGTAGCTGCGTGTGCACCTATTGATTTCAAAGATTTTGATGCATCTGAAGAAAGTTCATAATCTGAGCCGCATCTTGGTCTTTCTGGATTTCTCCGGTGCTTCGAATGTTGGAAATATGCCCTAGAGGCAATAATAAAGTGGTTATTATTATATTTCCGTGTTCATGATAATTGTCTGTTCATGCTATAATTGTATTAACCGGAAACCGTAATACATGTGTGAATACATAGATCGTAATATGTCCCTAGTAAGCCTCTAGTTGACTAGCTCGTTGATCAATAGATGGTCATGGTTTCCTGACCATGGACATTGGATGTCATTGATAACGGGATCACATCATTAGGAGAATGATGTGATGGACAAGACCCAATCCTAAGCGTAGCACAAGATCGTGTAGTTCGTTTGCTAAAGGTTGTCTAATGTCAAGTATCATTTCCTTAGAACATGAGATTGTGCAACTCCCGGATACCGTAGGAATGCTTCGGGTGTACCAAACATCACAACATAATTGGGTGGCTATAAAGATGCACTATAGGTATCTCCAAAAGTATATGTTGGGTTGTCACAAATCGAGACCGGGATTTGTCACTCCGTATGATGGAGAGGTATCTCTGGGCTCACTCGGTAATGCATCATCATAACGAGCTCATTGTGACTAAGGAGTTAGCCACGAGATCATGTGTTACGGAACGAGTAAAGAGACTTGCAGGTAACGAGATTGAACGAGGTATAGAGATACCGATGATCGAATCTTGGGCAAGTAACATACCGATGGGCAAAGGGAATTGTATACGGGATTGATTGAATCCCCGACATCGTGGTTCATCCGATGAGATCATCGTGGAACATGTGGGAGCTAACATGGGTATCCAGATCCTGCTGTTGGTTATTGGCCGGAGAGATGTCTCGGTCATGTCTGCATGGTTCCCGAACCCGTAGGGTCTACACACTTAAGGTTCGGTGACACTAGAATTGTTATGGGAAATAGTATATGGTTAACGAAGGTTGTTCGGAGTTTCGGATGAGATCCCAGACGTCACGAGGAGTTCCGGAATGGTCCGGAGGTGAAGATTTATATATGGGGAGTCCAGTTTCAGTCGCCGGAATGGTTTCGGGGGTTATCGATATTGTACCGGGACCATCGGAAGGTGTCCGGGGGTCCACCGGGTGGGGCCACCTGCCTCGGTGGGCCTAGTGGGCTGAAAAGGGAGGGAAACAGCCCCTGGTGGGCTGGTGCGCCCTCCAAGGGGCCCAAGGCGCCTAGGGTTAGAAACACTAGGGGGTGGGGGGCCTCCACCTGACTTGGGGGGCAAGTCCCCCCCCCCTTGGCCGCCACCCTCCCTTGTAGATGGGATCTGGGGGGGGGCTCTCCCCTTCCCCTATAAATAGTGGGGGATCAGAGGGCTGCCACACTCTTCCCCTGGCACATCCCTCCCCCTCTCCTACACCTCCTCCTCCTCCGTAGCGCTTGGCGAAGCCCTCCCGGAGAACCATGAGCTCCATCACCACCACGTCGTCGTGCTGTCGGAGTTCTCCCTCAACTTCTCCTCTCCCCTTGCTGGATCAAGAAGGAGGAGACGTCCCCGAGCTGTATGTGTGTTGAATACGGAGGCACCGTTATTCGGCGCTTAGATCGGAATCGACGGTGATCTGAATCGCTGCGTGTATGACTCCACAAACTGCGTTCTTGCAACACTTCCTCTTAGCGATCTTCAAGGGTATGAAGATGCACTCCCTCTCTCTCGTTGCTAGCATCTCCTAGATTGATCTTGGTGACATGTAGGATTTTTTTAAAATTATTGCTATGTTCCCCAACAGTGGCATCATGAGCTAGGTCTATGCGTAGATTCTATGCATGAGTAGAACTTAAAGCAGTTGTGGGCGATGATTTGTTCAATTTGCTTACCGTTACTAGTCTTATCTTGATTCAACAACATTGTGGGTTGAAGCGGCCTGGACCGACCTTACACGTACGCTTACGTGAGACTGGTTCCACCGACTGACATGCACTTGATGCATAAGGTGGTTGGCGGGTGTCTGTCTCTCCCACTTTAGTCGGATCGGATTCGATGAAAAGGGTCCTTATGAAGGGTAAATAGCAATTGGCATATCACCATTGTGGTTTTGCGTAGGTAAGAAACGTTCTTGCTAGAAACCCATAGCAGCCACGTAAAACATGCAACAATAATTAGAGGACGTCTAACTTGTTTCTGCAGGGTATGCTTTGTGATGTGATATGGCCAAAAGGATGTGATGAATGAGATTGATCATGTTCTTGTAATAGGAATCACGACTTGCATGTCGATGAGTATGACAACCAGCAAGAGCAATAGGAGTTGTCTTAATTTATTTATGACTCGTGTGTCAATGCAAACGCCATGTAATTACTTTGCTTTATTGCTAACTGTTAGCCATAGTAGTAGAAGTAATAGTTGGCGAGACAACTTCATGAAGACACGATGATTGATACGTCTCCAACGTATCTATAATTTTTGATTGTTCCATGCTGTTATATTATCAACCTTGGATGTTTTATATGCATTTATATGCTATTTTATATGATATTTGGGACTAACCTATTAACCCAGAGCCCAGTGCCAGTTTCTACTTTTCCCCTTGTTTTAGAGTATCGCAGAAAAGGAAAATCAAACGGATCCAATTGACCTAAAACTTCACGGAACTTATTTTTGGAACGGAAGCAACCTAGAAGACTTGGAGTGTACGTAAAGGAAGCAACGAGGAAGGCACGAGGCAGGGGGCGCGCCCACCCCCCTGGGCGCGCCCTCCACCCTCGTGGCTCCCCTGACGTATTTCTTCCTCCTATATATACCAATACACCCTAAAACCATCAGGGGGCACAATAGATCGGGAGTTCCACCGCTAGAAGCCTCCGTAGCCACCGAAAACCAATCTAGACCCGTTCTGGCACCCTGCCGGAGGGGGGGAACCCTCACCGGTGGCCATCTTCATCATCCCGGCGCTCTCCATGACGAGGAGGGATTAGTTCTCCCTCGGGGCTGAGGGTATGTACCAGTAGCTATGTGTTTGATCTCTCTCTCTCTCTCTCTCTCTCTCTCTCTCTCTCTCTCGTGTTCTTGAGGTGGTACGGTCTTGATGTATCACGAGCTTTGCTATTATAGTTGGATCTTATAATGTTTCTTCCCCTCAACTCTCTTGTAATGGATTGAGTTTTCCCTTTGAATTTATTGAAGGAAATATGCCCTAGAGGCAATATTAAAGTTATTATTTATTTCCTTATATCATGATAAATGTTTATTATTCATGCTATAAATGTATTAACCGGAAATATAATACATGTGTGAATACATAGACAAATAGAGTGTCACTAGTATGCCTCTACTTGACTAGCTTGTTGATCAGAGATGGTTATGTTTCCTAACCATAGACATGAGTTGTCATTTGATTAATGGGATCACATCATTAGGAGAACGATGTGATTGACTTGACACATTCTGTTAGCTTAGCACTTGATCATTTAGTTTGTTGCTATTGCTTTCTTCATGACTTATACATGTTCCTATGACTATGAGATTATGCAACTCCCGTTTATCGGAGGAACACTTTGTGTGCTACCAAACGTCACAACGTAACTGGGTGATTATAAAGGTGCTCTACAGGTGTCTCCGAAGGTACTTGTTGGGTTGGCATATTTCGAGATTAGGATTTGTCACTCCGATTGTCGGAGAGGTATCTCTAGGCCCACTCAGTAATGCACATCACTTAAGCCTTGCAAGCATTGCAACTAATGAGTTAGTTGCGGGATGATGTGTTATGGAACGAGTAAAGAGACTCGCCGGTAACGAGATTGAACTAGGTATTGAGATACCGATGATCGAATCTCGGGCAAGTAACATACCGATGACAAAGGGAACAATGTATGTTGTTATGCGGTTTGACCGATAAAGATCTTCTTAGAATATGTAGGAGCCAATATGAGCATCTTGGTTTCGCTATTGGTTATTGACCAGAGATGTGTCTCGGTCATGTCTACATAGTTCTCGAACCCGTAGGGTCCGCACGCTTAAAGTTCGATGACGGTTATATTATGAGTTTGTGTGTTTTGATGTACCGAAGGTAGTTCGGAGTCCCGGATGTGATCACGGACATGACGAGGAGTCTCGAAATGGTCGAGACATGAAGATTGATACTTTGGACGACTATATTCGGACACCGGAATGGTTCCGGGGGTTATCGGATATATACCGGAGTACCGGGGGGTTACCGGAACACCCCCGGGGGTTATTGGGCCTCATGGGCCCAAAGTGGTGGAAGAGGAGAGGCAGCAGGAGGTGGCATGCGGCCCCCCTTGCCCCAATCCGAATTGGTAAAGGGAAGGGGGCGCGGCCCCCCTTCTCCTTCCTTCTCTCCACCTCCTCCTTCCCCCTTCTCCTAGTTGGAATAGGAAAGGGGGGCAAAACCTACTTGGAGTAGGATTGCCTCCCCCCCTTGGGCGCGCCTCCTCCTCTTGGCCGACCCTCCTCCTTCCCCCCTTTATATACGGAGGAGAGGGGCACCCCATAGACACAACAATTGATCTCTTGATCTCTTAGCCATGTGCGGTGCCCCCCTCCACCATAATCCACCTCGATCATATCATAGCGGTGCTTAGGCGAAGCCCTGCGTCGGTAGAACATCATCATCATCACCAGCCGTCATGCTGATGAAACTCTCCCTCAACACTCGGCTAGATTAGAGTTCGAGGGACGTCATCGAGTTGAACATGTGCAGAACTCGAAGGGGCCGTGTGTTCGGTACTTGATCGGTCGGATCGTGAAGACGTACGACTACATCAACCGCATTGTGCTAACGCTTCCGCTTTCGGTCTACGAGGGTACGTGGACACACTCTCCCCTCTCATTGCTATACATCACCATGATCTTGCATGTGCGTAGGATTTTTTTTTGAAATTATTACGTTCCCCAATAGTGGCATCCGAGGCAGGTTTTATGCGTTGATGTTATGTGCACGAGTAGAACACAAGTGAGTTGTGGGCGATATAAGTCATACTGCTTACCAGCATATCATACTTTGGTTCGGTGGTATTGTTGGATGAAGCGGCCCGGACCGACATTACGCGTACGCTTACGCGAGACTGGTTCTACCGACGTGCTTTGCACATAGGTGGCTGGCGGGTGTTAGTTTCTCCAACTTTAGTTGAACCGAGTGTGGCTACGACCGGTCCTTGCTAAGATTAAAACAACACCAACTTGACACACTATCATTGTGGTTTTGATGCATAGGTAAGAACGTTTCTTGCTAAGCCCGTAGCAGCCACGTAAAACTTGCAACAACAAAGTAGAGGACGTCTAACTTGTTTTTGCAGGGCATGTTGTGATGTGATATGGTCAAGACATGATGCTAAATTTTATTGTATGAGATGATAATGTTTGGTAACTGAGTTATCGGCAACTGGCAGGAGCCATATGGTTGTCGCTTTATTGTATGCAATGCAATCGCCTTGTAATGCTTTACTTTATGACTAAGCGGCAGCGATAGTTGTAGAAGCATAAAGATTGGTGAGACGACAACAATGCTATGATGGAGATCAAGGTGTCGCGCCGGTGTCGATGGTGATCATGACGGTGCTTCGGAGATGGAGATCACAAGCACAGGATGATGATGGCCATATCATATCACTTATATTGATTGCATGTGATGTTTATCTTTTATGCATCTTATCTTTATTTGATTGACGGTAGCATTATAAGATGATCCCTCACAAAATTATCAAGGTATAAGTGTTCTCCTTGAGTATGCACCGTTGCGAAAGTTCTTTGTGCTGAGACACCACGTGATGATCGGGTGCGATAGGCTCTACGTTCAAATACAACGGGTGCAAAACAGTTGCACACGCGGAATACTCAGGTTAAATTTGACGAGCCTAGCATATAACAGATATGGCCTCGGAACACGGAGACCGAAAGGTCGAGCGTGAATATATAGTAGATATGATCAACATAGTGATGTTCACCATTGAAAATACTCCATCTCACGTGATGATCGGACATGGTTTAGTTGATATGGATCACGTGATCACTTAGAAGATTAGAGGGATGTCTATCTAAGTGGGAGTTCTTAAGTAATATGATTAATTGAACTTAAATTTATCATGAACTTAGTACCTGATAGTATCTTGCTTGTCTATGTTGATTGTAGATAGATGGCCCGTGTTGTTGTTCCATTGAATTTTAATGCGTTCCTTGAGAAAGTAAAGTTGAAAGATGATGGTAGCAATTACACGGACTGGGTCCATAACTTGAGGATTATCCTCATTGCTGCATAGAAGAGTTACGTCCTGGAAGCACCGCTAGGTGTACCACCTGCACCAGCAACTGCAGACATTGTGAATGCCTGGCAGTCGCGTGTTGATGACTACTCGATTGTTCAGTGTGCCATGCTTTACGGCTTAGAACCAGGACTTCAATGATGTTTTGAACATCATGGAGCATATGAGATGTTCCAGGAGTTGAAGTTAATATTTCAAGCAAATGCCCGGATTGAGAGATATGAAGTCTCCAATAAGTTCTACAGCTATAAGATGGAGGAGAATAGTTTTGTCAGTGAGCATATACTCAGAATGTCTGGGTACTGCAATCACTTGATTCAACTGGGAGTTAATCTTCCAGATGATAGCGTCATTGACAGAATACTTCAATCACTGCCACCAAGCTACAAAAGCTTTGTGATGAACTATAATATGCAAGGGATGAATAAAACTATTCCCGAGCTCTTCGCAATGCTAAAGTCTGCGGAGGTGGAAATCAAGAAGGAGCCTCAAGTGTTGAGGGTCAATAAGACCGCCAGTTTCAAGAAAAAGGGCAAAGGGAAAAAGAAGGGGAACTTCAAGAAGAATGGAAAACAAGTTGCTGCTTAGGAGAAGAAACCCAAGTCTGGACCTAAGCCTGAGACTGAGTGCTTCTACTGCAAGCAGACTGGTCACTGGAAGCGGAACTGCCCCAAGTATTTGGCGGATAAGAAGGATGGCAAGGTGAACAAAGGTATATGTGATATACATGTTATTGATGTGTACCTTACTAATGCTCGCAGTAGCACCTGGGTATTTGATACTGGTTCTGTTGCTAACATTTGCAAATCGAAACAGGGGCTATGGATTAAGCGAAGATTGGCTAAGGACGAGGTGACGATGCGCGTGGGAAATGGTTCCAAAGTCGATGTGATCGCGGTCGGCACACTACCTCTACATCTACCTTCGGGATTAGTTCTAGACCTAAATAATTGTTATTTGGTGCCAGCGTTGAGCATGAACATTATATCTGGGTCTTGTTTGATGCGAGACGGTTATTCATTTAAATATGATAATAATGGTTGTTCTATTTATATGAGTAATATCTTTTATGGTCATGCACCCTTAAAGAGTGGTCTATTTTTGTTGAATCTCGATAGTAGTGATACACATATTCATAATATTGAAGCCAAAAGATGCAGAGTTGATAATGATAGTGCAACTTATTTGTGGCACTACCATTTAAGTCATATCCGTATAAAGCGCATGAAGAAACTCCATGCTGATGGACTTTTGGAACCACTTGATTATGAATCACTTGGTACTTGCGAACCGTGCCTCATGGGCAAGATGACTAAAACACTGTTCTCCGGAACTATGGAGAGAGCAACATATTTGATGGAAATCATACATATAGATGTATGTGGTCCGATGAATGTTGAGACTCGCGGCGGGTATCGTTATTTTCTCACCTTCACAGATGATTTAAGCAGATATGGGTATATCTACTTAATGAAACATAAGTCTGAAACATTTGAAAAGTTCAAAGAATTTCAGAGTGAAGTTGAAAATCATCGTAACAAGAAAATAAAGTTTCTACGATCTGATCGTGGAGGAGAATATTTGAGTTACGAGTTTGGTCTACATTTGAAACAATGCAGAATAGTTTCGCAACTCACACCACCCGGAACACCACAGCATAATGGTGTGTCCGAACGTCATAATCGTACTGTACTAGATATGGTGCGATCTATGATGTCTCTTACTGATTTACCGCTATCGTTTTGGGGTTATGCTTTAGAGACGGCTGCATTCACGTTAAATAGGGCACCATCAAAATCCATTGAGACGACGCCTTATGAACTGTGGTTTGGCAAGAAACCAAAGTTGTCATTTCTTAAAGTTTGGGGCTGCGATGCTTATGTGAAAAAGCTTCAACCTGATAAGCTCGAACCCAAATCGAAAAATGTGTCTTCATAGGATACCCAAAAAGAGATTGTTGGGTACACCTTCTATCACAGATCCGAAGGTAAGACTTTTGTTGCTAAATTTGGAATCTTTCTAGATAAGGAGTTTCTCTCGAAAAAAGTGAGTGGGAGGAAAGTAGAACTTGATGAGGTAACGGTACCTGCTCCCTTATTGGAAAGTAGTTCATCACAGAAACCGGTTCCTGTGACACCTACACCAATTAGTGAGGAAGTTAATGATGATGATCATGAAACTTCAGATCAAGTTGTTACTGAACCTTGTAGGTCAACTAGAGTGGGATCCACACCAGAGTGGTACAGTAATCCTGTTCTGGAGGTTATGTTACTAGACCATGACGAACCTACGAACTATGATGAAGCGATGATGAGCCCATATTCCGCAAAATGGCTTGAAGCCATGAAATCTGAGATAGGATCCATGTATGAGAACAAAGTGTGGACTTTGGTTGACTTGCCCGTTGATCGGCAAGCCATTGAGTATAAATGGATCTTCAAGAAGAAGACTGACACTGACAGTAATGTTACTGTCTATAAAGCTCGACTTGTTGCGAAAGTATTTTGACAAGTTCAAGGGATTGACTACGATGAGACCTTCTCACCCGTAGCGATGCTTAAGTCTGTCCGAATCATGTTAGCAATTGCCGCGTTTTATGATTATGAAATTTGGCAAATGGATGTAAAGACTGCATTCTTGAATGGATTTCTGGAAGAAGAGTTGTATATGATGCAACCTGAAGGTTTTATCTATCCAAAGGGAACTAACAAAGTGTGCAAGCTCCAGCGACCCATTTATGGACTGGCGCAAGCCTCTCGGAGTTGGAATAAACGCTTTGATAGCGTGATCAAAGCATCTGGGTTTATACAGACTTTTGGAGAAGCCTGTTGTCGGTGTCAAAATCGGCGGATCTCGGGTAGGGGGTCCCGAACTATGCGTCTAGGCGGATGGTAACAAGAGGCAGGGGACACGATGTTTACCCAGGTTCGGGCCCTCTTGATGGAGGTAAAACCCTATGTCCTGCTTGATTGTTCTTGATGATATGAGTAGTACAAGAGTTGATCTACCACGAGATCGAAGAGGCTAAACCCTAGAAGCTAGCCTATGGTATGATTGTTGTTGTTGGTCCTACGGACTAAAACCTCCGGTTTATATAGACACCGGAGGGGGCTAGGGTTACACAAAGTCGGTTACAAGGAAGGAAATCTACGTATCCGTATCGCCAAGAGTGCCTTCCATGCCAAGGAGAGCCCCATCCGGACACGGGACGAAGTCTTCAATCTTGTATCTTCATAGTCCAATAGTCCGGCCAAAGGATATAGTCCGGCTGTCCGGATACCCCCTAATCCAGGACTCCCTTAGTAGCCCCTGAACCAGGCTTCAATGACGATGAGTCCGGCGCGCAGATTGTCTTCGGCATTGCAAGGCGGGTTCCTCCTCCGAATACTTCATAGAAGATTTTGAATAGGAGGATTGTGTCCGGCTCTACAAAACAAGTTCCACATACAACCGTAGAAAGAATAATATTTTCACAAATCTAATCTGCCGACGCATTTCGCAGACATCACACCACAGCCAGGTGTTTATTCGAATCGTTTTTCATAACCAATCTCAGCGTGTTTCGCGAGGCAGTTTCCTTGGCACGTCTTGTCGAAGCAGAGATCGTGTCCCCTTTATTACGGGATTCTCATCAATACGGACGTGGGTAACCCAACCGTGCCTATTGATAGGACTCCTAGATCTTAGGCAAGTCCCAAACGGCTACGAGGAGGACGCTTGATATTCACCCTCTTTATAAAGGGGACAAGGCTTTTTCTTTTTTCCCTCTCGTGCTCAATCAAATCCTTCCCCACCTCAAGTTCTAACACCCAAAGCTCAGGTCAGGTGCTTCAGACCTTCAACTATGTCCGGATCCAACCTTCAAGGTTGGTGGATGCCTTCCTCCGTCACGGAGGAGGACATCAAGAGGTTGAGAGAGGCCAGATATCTGACCGCCGAAATTTTGCATCGGCTGCCCGCCCAAGGGCAGGTCGTCCCTACTCCCGAACCCAATGAGAGCGTTGTGTTCGTCTCCCACTTCCTTCGAGGACTAGGCCTCCCTCTGGATCCCTTCGTTAGGGGTCTCATGTTCTATTATGGGCTAGATTTTCACGATCTAGCCCCTAATTCCCTTCTTTACATCTCGACATCTATTGTCGTATGTGAGGCCTTCCTCCGCATTACCCCTCACTTCGTCCTGTGACTCAAGACCTTCGATGTGAAGCCGAAGATGATTGAGGGGCAGCACGCAACATGCGGAGGCGCTTTAATAAGCAAAATCGCTGATGCTCCATGGCCTAAGGGCTTCTTCCCAGAGCTGTTCGGATTGTGGCAGCGGGAGTGGTTCTACATCACAGCTCCCCGAAGTGCCAAGTGGGTAGCTGCCCCCACCTTTCACTCAGGCCCCCCACCACAACTGATGTCATGGATCAGCAGGGGGCTGAGCTGGGGTCCAGCCAAGGACGTGCCAATACTGCAAAGCCGTATCCGAGATCTCTTTGAGAGAGATTTCAGTCTGGTTATGGTAGTGCAAGTTATGCTAGTTCGTCAAGTCCAGCCTTGCAAACGTCGGCCCCTTCGCATGTGGGAATTCAACCCGGAAGGACCGCGAGCTATTCAACATTTCCTCGGCATGACACACGAAGAGATGTACAAATTGTTCTTCGGACCACAAATAATGTGTCCGGACATCACTGAGGATGCAGGTCTGAGCTGCAATCGCCCGGATACCCAAGTAAGTAGCCCTGCATCCGAACACACTATCCGTTTATTTATTGCAACATTGGCCTAAAAAAGCCGCTCTTTGACCCAGGATTGGATAGCGAAGGCAAAGTTGATTAGGTGTCCGGCCCCCTCCCTGAGAACTCACCAAATCCCGTGCTAACCAGGATGCTGGAGATCGCGCCTTATCAAGCGCCCTCAGGAGAGGATGAAGGGGGGAACAAGGAGGCTAGCGCCTCTGCGAAGGAGGTTAGCCGGGGAGGAGGAACTGAAACTTCCTCTCCCCAGGGAAGGAAGAGAACCGCCTCTGAGGACCCGGAGACAATGGTCTCCAAACGGGGGAAGAAATCTCCGCCGGAGGGTCCTGCCCTGGGGGATACCCTGGCCGCACTATGCCCTCAAGGGGATCAGCCCTCCACCGAGCTGTAAGTAAAAGGGTACTTAATAATGACAATATCTCGCTTTACCTATGAGGAAAATAACCGAGGCATTTATCTTGCAGTTTGTATCTTAGCCCTTCTCAGCAGAGCTCGTCTTTAGGGGATCTTCTTCTAGAGATGATGGAGAGCGAAACGCCTCCCCCTGCCATACCGCCTCATGAGGTAGGCGACCCCGAGGTGTCGTCGCGGAGGGTTTCTCTTGATCCGGCAAGGCCAGAAGGTAATCATGTGGCCACCCGAAGTCCTCAGTATTCGGCTCTTGAAGAGAGCAATCGAAAGAGTCCGGCACCGTCTGGTGTGCGGTCGGACATACTGAGGGATCTGCTAGAGCAAGCGGCTATCTCAGAAGAGCACCTCACATTGATGGGTACGGTGATTGAAAGGATTTCATCCGCCGAAAGCGGGTTGCATGAAGCCTTTATGAGCCTACTGACGGGTTTTGAGGTACACAAAAGGATGTAACAGTACCGCACATTTTTAGATGTGCCCTGTGTGGATGGTATCCCCTGAGACTCTGGTTGTCGTTGAAAATGGCGGCAAACAGGGGATCATAGTCCCAGGTAATAACCAGACCGCCTTTATGTGCAGGTGGTTGAAGCTCCGGTGGCTAGCCGGACTGATGGGTTTGCCGAACTAAAGCGGTAGCTGGATGCGGCAGATGCCGACATCGTGCTTGTTAACAAGCGGCTTGACGAGGCACAGGGTAAGTGATTTTTCTGGTGATTGTCACATAATAAGAGCAGCATGATGCCAGTATCTTTAATATGTTGTGACTGCAGATGGAGCTGCCACCGTGGAGACCCTTCGGGCAGAGCTTGCCCGAGCCAAGGAGCAAGCAAGGAGTAGCAATGCGGCCGCTTTAAAGGCGGCCGAAGAGTTAAGGGCCGAACAGGCCGCGCATTGCGAGAGCAAAGAAAAAATAGCCAAGATGGCTGTAGAGTTAAAAGATGCTGCTGACCATTACCAGCTTCTTGAAGAAGAAAACCGGGCGAAGGCGACGGACCTGGAAAAGGCCCGGGTTGCTGCCAAGGAAGCCCGCTCCAAAATTAGAGCGACGAAGGAGGAGCTGCATCAAGCTGCGGATATTGTATCTGGGAAGCCCTTCTTGTTGCGGACTAAGTTCGGGGATCCGAAGTATGCACCTCTGGACCGGCTATGGAGTTCTGCGGACGCCTACATGGATTTGGCTGCAAGTGCTGCTGATGCGGCCGAGTACTTCAAGGATCGGAAAGATCACGAAGTGGAAAAACTGTTTTGGTCACAGTTTCATGCTCCAGCCCGTCCGCTGCTGTTGAATGAGCAAATGGCCGAGTGAGCCGAGCTCCATAGATTATCCGGACTTGCCATGAGGTCCGTTGTGGATCATCTGTGGCCGAAAGGGCCAAGGCCGAATAGCTACTTTAGCTTAGTGCAACAATTCCTTGGTGCTGTGCCACACATCGATGCTGTAAAGAGGTCGGCGTGCATAGAAGGCTCGCGGATGGCCCTTGCCCGTGTCAAAACATACTGGGCGGAGATGGATGCCACCACTGTTGCGGCACAGGGTTCGGCCATAGGCCGAGTGGCTGCCGAGCACTACTTTGAAGAAGTTCTTGAAGGCGCTCGTTTGATAGAGGCTCAGTGCTCGAAGAATATTATGTTTGAGTGACATGTATTCCCATTGTAAAAACAATGTTTTATTGAGTTTATCAAGGCTGTATTTATACTTTTGCCCAAAAGTACTATGATGCCTCCCGTGCGGCCGTTTATGTATATATGTATATAACCTGAAAGATGGCAGTCGTCGGCTTCAGCCCCCACGCATATAATGCGGGGGTGTTCGCAGAAGACGCATGTTCACACTTGATCCAACGTCTTGGTCCATTAAGGAGGTGATAGCGCATTGAACTAGGCAATCGGACTATAATGCTTTAACACTTTCACTTAGCCAGAGGAGTTTGACAGTGGGGCTACTATATAGCCCTGGTGGCTCCGCGCTCATCCGAATTCGGGGCGCGTACATGCCTGGCCGGGAAACGGCCCTTCGTTAAGGCGGAGGAATCCCGAAGATTCCGCTAGGTCATCGAGTGGTTGACCAGTCTCACGCTATATCATGGCAGTCAGTTTTCGGCTTTCTCTACTGAGGTGCTCGTCCGGATGAACCAAGGCACAATCGCAGTAGTTCTCCTGGTGCCGCCTTAGCCGATAGAGCGGAACGTAAGGCAGCAAAACACAGGAGCCGAGCAAACCCAACATTTGACCAAAGACATGATTCGGAGCTGATGCATATAAGGCCAAACTCGCGACGCCGAACACTCCCTAAGGTATTCGGTCTTTATGATGTAAACCGGGCTAAACAGTGCCCTTTGTAATAAGCCCCTGGTGTCCAGGTATGTGCAATATTCAGACGTGGCCACATGCCAATACGTCAGCATCCTTCTCAATTGTACGGAGAATCCAGGGGATGTGTATCAACAAGAGACAGTAAAAAAGGTTTACGCAGGGTCTTAATCTAAAAAGAATCCTTGGAACGGGTCCCTGCTGCACGTCTGCGCCTGTGTCTCCGTTGTGCCGTATCCTGGACGGGTGTAGCACGATGGTCATCTGTAAAAGAGAGGAACTTAGCTGAAAAGTTGTCGTGCAAAAAGGTAGGTTATACTAAATAAACCATGTACAGTTCAAGATGAGTAAGGTTGATCCTAATTGTCACTTGTTTACACGCGTTGAGCCCCTTGTATTGTTATAGGGGTATAGCCATCAAACCTGTATCAATTATATATAGTTGTACCGGACTCGTCTAACCGTGTCTCTGGTCTTAACGACCTGTCAGATGCTCAAGTTGGTGAGGCCGTCTAGTGTTCGGCTGCCAAGGCGGCTGCACGGTCTTCCGTGCGCAAGGAGCGCTAAATATTTTCATTTACTGTAATGATGCCATGTGGACCGGGCATCTTAAGCATGAGGGAAGCATAATGCGGTATTGCGTTAAAGCGAGCAAAAGCTTCGCGTCCGAGTAGTGCTTGATGGCCACTTTGGAACGGAGCGATGTGCAAGGTTAACTTTTCGCTGCGGAAGTTATCGGGAAAGCTGAATATAACTTCTAGTGGCAGGGAGCCCGTGCAATGGGCTTCTGGGCCTGGCGTTACTCCTTTAAAGGTAGTATTGCTATGGCTGATTTTTGTTGGGTCTATCCCCATTTTGCGGACTGTGTCTTGATATATCAGGTTTAAACTACTGTCGCCGTCCATCAGGACTCGTGTGAAGTGGTATCCGTCAATTATCGGGTCTAACACCAAGGTAGCCCATCCTGCATGCGGGATACTTGCCGAGTAATCCCGATGGTCAAAGGTGATTGGTTGGGACAACCAGTGGCAGAACTCCGCGGTGATAGGCCCTGGGGCATGTGTCTCTAGGAGTGCCGCTTTGTTTCTCCCCTTCATCACGTGTAACACATTTACTGTTTTGACTTCTGGTGGGAATTTCTTCTGTTCCCCAGTGCTTTGCTTGCGACGCTGGTCCTCGTCTTCGCTTGGTGTATCCTGCCCCTTGTGTTCGGCGTTGAGCTTGCTGGACTGCTTGAAGACCCAACATTCTCTATGGGTATGATTTGCAGGTTTATCGGGGGTGCTGTGGATCTGACATAGTTTGTCCAGAATCTTGTTTAGGCTGGACAGTTCGTCTCTGTTGCCTTTGGAGGGCAGCTTTTGCTGACCTGGCCGAGAGCTTCTGAATCCGGCGTTTACCGCCGTGCTCTTCGGGCTGTCTTCTTTATTCCGGCGCTTGTTTTTGCTGCGTCGTGGCTTCCCATTTCCGTCCCTGACTTCGGATGTACTTGGGTCGCTGGTGCTGCATCGGGCTAACCAGCTGTCCTCGCCCGCAAAAGCGGGTCATGAGGCTTGTTAATGCTGCCATTGTTCTCGGCTTTTCTTGGCCGAGGTGTCTGGCAAGCCATTCGTCTCGAACGACTGTGCTTGAAAGCTGCTAAGGCTTCGGCGTCCGGACAGTCGACTATTTGGTTCTTTTTAGTGAGAAACCTGTTCCAAAGCTTTCGGGCTGACTCTCCGGGCTGTTGAGTTATATGACTTAAATCGTCTGCATCCGGTGGTCGGACATAGGTCCCTTGAAAATTTGCCCGAAAAGCGTCTTCGAGCTCTTCCCAGCTTCCAATGGAGTTTTCGGGGAGGCTTTTAAGCCAGTGCCGAGCTGGCCCTTTGAGCTTGAGGGGTAAGTACTTGATGGCGTGGAGATCGTCTCCTCGAGCCATGTGGATATGGAGGATGTAGTCCTCAATCCAGACCCAGGGTCTGTCGTTCCGTCGTATGCCTCTATGTTTACGGGTTTGAATCCCTCTGGAAATTCATGGTCCAGCACCTCATCGGTGAAACATAGGGGGTGTGCGGCACCCCTGTATTTGGGTGTACCGTGGTGTTCAGATTTTGTTGTGTTGCATTGCATGCTGGAGCGCGCTTGCTTGGCCCGTAGATGGATCTGGTTGCGCCATCCTTTTGATGCGAGCCCTCACGTGGATCGCGTACTGGCTTGTGTGCGGCATCGTTTGCCGCTCTATGTTGGCCACGAGGTCGTCTATCCGACCGGATGGCTGTTTTGTTTTTTGATTGCGGGGGATCTAAGGCCTCCTCATCGAATTCAGGTAGCAGCTTTCGCTTCGGGTAGCTCTTTGTGTGGCGACTACCGCCGTACTTTTGCTGTAGTGTTGAGTACTTCACTCCATCTAATTCTGAGTGTGTCTTGTGCAGCCCTGAGCCTTTGCTTCTGCTTTTTCAGACTCCTCGCAGTGGCAACAAGCCTTTGATGGGTATTCTGTTGCTCCGGGTGCCTGTCCGGTGTGATGTCATCCGGACTGTTATCTTCGCCGGAGTCGGGTTGTTCGGTTTGATTCTCCGTGTTGCCGTGGTCGGACGATGGTTCAATGCCGTGTTTGTCGTCCGCTGGCTCACCCTGCTCTATCGCTGGGTCTATATGATCGCTGTTTCTGCCGAGGCGGGATTTGGAGCGGCGCTTACGCCGCCGCTTTGACTGCTTCTCGAGGGAACGATCCCTTCGCTGCGTCCTTCCGTTCCTCGTCGTCGTTTTCTTTGGGTGTGTCCACCATGTATACATCATATGATGAAGTGGGCGTCCAGTGCCCTGTGGGCAGTGGTTCCTGTTCGTCTCCTGCATCGTCGTCCATACCGTCGATGTCTTCGGAGTCGAAGTTGAGCATGTCGGTCAAATCATCAACAGTGGCTACTAAGTGGGTGGTGGGTGGGCGGCGAATTTCTTCGTCAGCCGCATCCCAATCCCGCCGGGCATAGTTCGGCCAGGACTCTCCTGACAGGGAGAGAGACCTTAATGAGTTCATTATGTCGTCGAAGGGCGAGTGCTGAAAGATATCCGCGGAGGTGAACTCCATGATCGGCGCCCAGTCGGATTCTATAGGCACGGGCGCAGGTGGTTTGGAGTCCGTGGCCGGGGAAGAATCCAGCAGTTTGGCATCACGACTCTTGTGAAGGGTAAGGTCGATACTCGGCTGAATCGCCGATGAGAATGCGGCCTCCGTGGCGGGGTCTATCCACTCGTCCCTGGAGGG
Organism: Triticum aestivum; assembly: GCF_018294505.1. Classification (NCBI taxonomy): domain Eukaryota; kingdom Viridiplantae; phylum Streptophyta; class Magnoliopsida; order Poales; family Poaceae; genus Triticum; species Triticum aestivum. The sequence goes on along the minus strand of NC_057800.1, from coordinate 107,369,763 downwards.
CGCAGTTGGCTCCGAATTGAGGGTCGGAGTGGTCCCCGGTGCGATCTCCCAAACACTGTCCGATGGTAGAGCTAAATCATGCTCATCGTGACTATGCGGCGCACTCGGCAAGGGATCGAATCCGTCGAAGATCAAGTCTCCGCGGATGTCGGCCGTGTAGTTTAAGCTTCCAAATCTGACCTGGTGGCCAGGGGCGTAACTCTCGATCTGCTCCAGATGGCCAAGCGAGTTGGCCCGCAGTGCGAAGCCGCCGAATACAAAGATCTGTCCGGGGAGAAAAGTCTCACGCTGGACTGCATCGCTATCGATGATTGAAGGAGCCATCAAGCCTAACGATGACGACACAGAGGAACTCTCAATGAAAGCACCAATGTCGGTGTCAAAACCGGCGGATCTCGGGTAGGGGTCCCGAACTGTGCGTCTAGGCGGATGGTAACAGGAGGCAAGGGACACGATGTTTACCCAGGTTCGGGCCCTCTTGATGGAGGTAAAACCCTACGTCCTGCTTGATTGTTCTTGATGATATGAGTAGTACAAGAGTTGATCTACCATGAGATCGAAGAGGCTAAACCCTAGAAGCTAGCCTATGGTATGATTGTTGTTGTTGGTCCTACGGACTAAACCCTCCGGTTTATATAGAGACCGGAGGGGGCTAGGGTTACACAGAGTTGGTTACAAGGAAGGAAATCTACATACCCGTACCGCCAAGCGTGCCTTCCACGCCAAGGAGTGTCCCATCCGGACACGGGACGAAGTCTTCAATCTTGTATCTTCATAGTCCAACAGTCCGGCCAAAGGATATAGTCTGGCTATCCGGATACCCCCTAATCCAGGACTCCCTCACCAGTATTTACAAGAAAGTGAGTGGGAGATCTGTAGCATTTATGATATTATATGTGGATGACATATTGCTGATTGGAAATGTTATAGAATTTCTGGATAGCATAACGGGATACTTGAACAAGAGTTTTTCAATGAAAGACCTTGGTGAAGCAACTTATATATTGGGCATTAAGATCTATAGAGATAGATCAAGACGCTTAATTGGACTTTCACAAAGCACATACCTTGACAAAGTTTTGAAAAAGTTCAAAATGGATCAAGCAAAGAAAGGGTTCTTGCCTGTGTTACAAGGTGTGAAGTTGAGTAAGACTCAATGCCCGACCACTGCAGAAGATAGAGAGAAGATGAAAGGTGTTCCCTATGCTTCAGCCATAGGTTCTATCATGTATGCAATGCTGTGTACCAGACCTGATGTGTGCCTTGCTAGAAGTTTAGCAGGGAGGTACCAAAGTAATCCAGGAGTGGATCACTGGACAACGGTCAAGAACATCCTGAAATACCTAAAAGGACTAAGGATATGTTTCTCATTTATGAAGGTGACAAAGAGATAGTCGTAAATGGTTACGTCGATGCAAGCTTTGACACTGATCTAGACGATTCTAAATCACAAACCGGATACGTGTTTACATTGAACGGTGGAGCTGTCAGTTGGTGCAGTTCTAAACAAAGCGTTGTGGCGGGATATACATGTGAAGCGGAGTACATAGCTGCTTCGGAGGCAGCGAATGAAGGAGTGTGGATGAAGGAGTTCATTTCCGATCTAGGTGTCATACCTAGTGCATCGGGTCCAATGAAAATCTTTTGTGACAATACTGGTTCAATTGCCTTGGCGAAGGAATGCAGATTTCACAAGAGAACCAAGCACATCAAGAGACGCTTCAATTCCATCCAAGATTTAGTCCAGGTGGGAGACATAGAAATTTGCAAGATACATACTGTGACGCCCCGAGACCGATGTGCCAGGTGTCGTGCAGTTATTCGCTGTTGGTGTCTTGTTATTGCTCGCGTGTCATGCATTGCATATCATGTCATCATGTTCATTTCATTTGCATACGTGTTCGTCTCATGCATCCGAGCATTTTCCCCGTTGTCCGTTTTGCATTCCGGCGCTTCGTTCTCCTTCGGTGGCCCTTTCTACCTTTCTTTCGTGTGTGGTGATTAAACATTTCCGAATTGGACCGAGACTTGCCAAGCGGCCTTGGTTTACTACCGGTAGACCGCCTGTCAAGTTTCGTACCATTTGGACTTCGTTTGATACTCCAACGGTTAACCGAGGGACCGAAAAGACCTCATGTGTGTTGCAACCCAACACCCCTCCAATTTGGCCCAAAACCCACCTAAACCCTCTCCATCATCTAGAGCGTTCGATCATGATCGCGTGGCCGAAAACCGCACCTCATTTGGACTCTCCTAGCTCCCTCTACCTATAAATATGTGATCCCCTCCGAAATCCCGCAGTCCAAACCCTAAAACTCCTCCTCTCGCGCCACCGGGCGCGTCCACGCCGCGCCGGACGTGTCCACCGCCCACCGCCACGTCGCCCGGCCAATGGGAGCGTGCCACCTCAGCATCCCCGCCGCCTCAGCCACTCAGGCTTCGCCACCTCAGCCGCGACCGCGCCCCACTTCGCCGTACCACCTGCCGGCCCGCGGGGCCCGAGGCAGGCCCGCCCGGGCCCGGATCCGCTGCCGCCGCACTCGCGCGCCCCGCGCGTCCGTTCGCAACCGCCGCCGCCCGAGCACCGCTGCTCTCGCCGCCGGCCGCCGCCTCCACCGCGCAGCTTCGCCGCCGCGTCATCTCCGCCGCCGCCTTGCGCCTCCCCGCGCCGCCGCACTTGCTCGGCCCCGCCGCCTCCTCCGCAGGCCGGCCGTCGCCTCGCCTCTATCCGACCGAGCCGCTCGGCCCCGCCTTTTCCCTTCACCGGAGCTGCCGCCCGCGCCCTCAACGCCGGCCTCGCCGGAGTTCCAACCTCGCCGGAGCTCCTCTTCGGTCAGATCCGGAGAAGATGGATCAGATCCACCAAGTCCACCAACCAAACGCGTGCCCTCATCCCAGATCCACCCCGTCCCGGGTTGACTTTTCGCGGAGGTATAAAACCACTAAGTCCCCAAAATTCCCAGATTCATATGCCCATGTTCATCATGTCGTAACTTTGCATCCGTAGCTCTGATTCATGCATACATCATATCAAAATGTTCATCTCAGAGAGTACATCATTTCATTCCATTGCATCATTTTCATTTGAGTTCGTCTTGATGCCCGAAATGCTGTTAGAAGAGGGCTACTTGAGATAATTGTCAGATCTGCTGCTCCGTTTAGCTTTTTGTCATTTTTTGCCATGATTATTGTGTGCATGATATGCCCTGATGCTCTACATATGTTTTGTTAAGGGTTTTGTTATCTTTCCAGAGGTGCAACCCATGTATTTTTGTGATGTTTGTGGTGACTAGCACGAGCTTGCAAAGTGGTGCACTTGGTAATTCTGATTTCAGGGATTTAGCAATTCCACTAAGTCCTTGAGCTGTTTATCTCATATGGCCATATGTTCATGTTGTTTCCTTTTTTCGATAAAGGGCGCTTTTATTATCTCAAAATGTAGCATCAAGCGATACAAAGCATTTAGAGTATCACCCGGCCTCTGATCTGTGCCTCTTTTGAGGATGATCAGTAAGGATGTTTTGTTAATCTTGTAGTGCTCTATCCATCCATGCCTTTGTTTGCAATTATGGAGCACCTTAGCTTGAGTCAATCGAGCTCTACTTTTGCTACTTTGTGAATCTGGGCAGATTGTCAACTTGTTTGCAATTTTGCCGATGATGTTGTAGTTGGTCCGTGCATGCTATGCTATTGCCCTTGCCATGTCTAGCTTTCATTTTGTGTGTTCTTGATGGATGTATTCTTAGCTTATCATGACTTGCACCGTAGTGAGTGCATCGAGCTCGTAAACATGCCTACTTGAGATATGTTTCAGCATGCTCTAGTTTTTACTAAGTCTGAAAACTGATTATGTTTTTGCTATGTTCACATGCTTGCAATTGCTATGCTAAGGGACTTTTGTTAAGCTCTTTGAGTAGCTCCATTCCATGCTTTAATTTGCCATGTTAAGGTCCTGTAGCATGTAGTTTTGTTGCTCCGAAGAGTGCTACCTGATCTGAAATTCCAGACAAGTGTTAATTTCACTAAGTCTGAGATCTGCTTGCCATATGCATTTTTGCCATGCTTGTTTGAACCTGTTAATGGATGGATTGGCCGTAGCTCAGTGCTAGACTTTTGTTAAGCATCATGACTGCATCCCTGCCATGTATTTTGTTGCCATGTTTGGGTGATGTAGCATGTTCATCTCATTGCATTTAGATGGCTACTTGCTGTAAATCGCAGACCGGTGTCATTTTTGAATTGCTTGCCATTTCCAAACCGTAACTCCGATTCCGGTGATCTTTATATCATTTTCAAGCGATTTAATCTCATCTTTCCAGTGGCACACTTGTATTCCCAAGTTGAGGCCAGGTTCATGCATTCCTTGTCCAATCATGCATATGCATCGCATACCGCATCCCGCACATCATGCCATGTTCATGTGTTGGTTGTTTACTATGTTGTGTGCTTCTTTTCCGGTGTTTGCTTCTTCGGGTTGGTTCCGGTAACGTCGCGTTTGTGAGGATCCGTTCAACTACGTCCATTTGTCTTCTTCATGGACTCATTCTTCTTCCTTGACGGGATCTCAGGCAAGATGACCATACCCTCGAAATCACTTCTATCTTTGCTTGCTTAGTTGCTCGCTCTTTTGCTATGCCTGTGCCGCGATACCTACCACTTGCTTATCATGCCTCCCATATTGTTTAGCCAAGCCTCTAACCCACCTTGTCCTAGCAAACCGTTGTTTGGCTATGTTACCGCTTTGCTCAGCCCCTCTTATAGCGTTGTTAGTTGCAGGTGAAGATTGGAGCTTGTTCCGTGTTGGAACATGGATATATTTTGTTGGGATATCACAATATCTCTTATTTAATTAATGCATCTATATACTTGGTAAAGGGTGGAAGGCTCGGCCTTATGCCTGGTGTCTTGTTCCACTTTTGCTGCCCTAATTTCCGTCATATCGGTGTTATGTTCCCGGATTTTGCGTTCCTTACGCGGTTGGGTTATAATGGGAACCCCTTGATAGTTTGCTTTCAATAAAACTCCTGGAGCAAGGCCCAACCTTGGTTTTACCTTTCGCCACCTAGCCTTTTTCCCTTGGGAGTCACGCATCCCGAGGGTCATCTTTACTTTAACCCCCCCGGGCCAGTGCTTGTCTAAGTGTTGGTCCAAACTAGAGCCACTTGCGGTGCCACCTCGGGGAAACTTGAGGGCTGGTTTTAGCTGTACGTAGTGTTCATATGGTGTTGCCCTGAGAACGAGATATGTGCAGCTCCTATCAGGATGTCGGCGCATCGGGCGGTCTTGCTGGACTTGTTTTACCATTGTCGAGGATGTCTTGTTGTACCGGGATACCGAGTCTGATCGGAATGTCTCGGGAGGAGGTCTATTCCTTCGTTGACCATGAGAGCTTGTCATGGGCTAAGTTGGGACACCCCTGCAGGGATTTAAACTTTCGAAAGCCGTGCCCGCGGTTATGGGCAGATGGGAATTTGTTAACGTCCGGTTGTAGAAAACCTGAAGTCGACCTTAATTAAAATGAATCAACAGCGTGTGTTACCGTGATGGTCTCTTTCCGGCGGAGTCCGGGAAGTGAACACGGTGTTGGAGTTATGCTTGACGTAGGTTGTTCTAGGATCACTTCTTGATCATAGATTCTCGACTGTGCTTTTGCCTTCTCTTCTCGCTCTCATTTGCGTATGTTAGCCACCTTATATGCTAGTCGCTTGCTGCAGCTCCACCTCATATCTTTTACCTTACCTATAAGCTTAAATAGTCTTGATTGCGAGGGTGCGAGATTGCTGAGTCCCCGTGACTCACAGATACTTCCAAAACCAGTTTGCAGGTGCCGATGTTACCGAGCAGGTGACGCAACCAAGCTCCAGGAGGAGCTCATTGAAGATCTTGTCCTTTGTGTTGTTTCGTTCTAGTTGATCAGTAGGGGAGCCCAGTTGGGGTCGATCGGGACCGTGTCGCATTTGGGGTTCTTCTTTTATTTTGGTTCCGTAGTTGGACCTCGATTGTATCTGGATGTTGTAATGTTTTATTCATGTAATTGTGTGAAGTGGCGATTGTAAGCCAACTATGTATCGTTTCCCTTATGTATTACATGGGTTGTGTGAAGATTACCTCACTTGCGACATTGCTTTCAATGCGGTTATGCCTCTAAGTCATGCTTCGACATGTGGGAGATATAGCCGCATCGAGGGCGTTACAAGTTGGTAATCAGAGCCCTCCCCCGACCTTAGGAGCCCCATTGCTTGATCGTTTTTAGCGGCCGAGTTGTGTCTAGAAAAACGTTTTTGAGTCATTTAGGAATTATATATCAGAGAGTTTAGGAATTCTTTTTTACTTCCCAGTCTCCTCATCGCTCTGGTAAGGCATCCTGACGTAGAGTGTTGACTCTTCTCTTCTCAAATTTCACTAAAAAAATTTTAGGATCACGCGGGTATCTTGGAATCGTTCCGATGGTTTTATGATGAGAACATTATCTTGGTGCCTCCTGTCAGGGGTTTTGTGGAAGTGTCCCGAGGAGTTGAGCTCTGAGGTGTTGTCGTCATAATTTTATCGTTGCAGTTCTGGAATACCTGAGTTTAGTACGCCGACATCGAAAATCTCTTTTATGCAGTTCGTTGGTGAGATAACCTCGACGCCACCCAGTACTGGGGCGGGAGTTCGGGAGTATCACCATAACTTGTATAACGGATGCTTTTCGAAGGTTGAGGTAGATGATTTCCGAAGGTTTCTTGGTTATGTGTTGAAGGATGGATACAGCTGGATGTAGGATTTGCTAGATTTGGGTGAGATATTATGCTTCCCCTGTATCCCCAACACCTGATTGCATAACCGGAAAGGTTCGGGAGTTTCATAAGTGGGAATTCAAGTAGCTCTTAGGATATCTTTCCAACAGGTGTATGATATGAAATTCGGGTTCGACGTCTAGTGGTCCGCCTATTCACGGTTGGTTTTGTAGTGGTCTCGTTGTGTCTTAAAGAGTCCTTGGCTATGCTGACTCGAGGACACTTCGTATGTCATGTGCACTGCCTTGTACATGGTGGTGATGTACGATCGAGCCCGTGTAGGCCCCACCACGAAAACTTCGGACGAATCCCTATCATATGTTTGTTCTGGCTTATTCTGCAAGCCAATCCTTTGTTTTTGTTTTGAGTTGTGGTATTCGAGTTGCTTCAAAGTCAAATGTTGATTCCATACCCTTTCTAAGCGGTGTTCTCATATTCCTATGTGAATACCAAACCCCTTCATATTAATCGAGATTGTCTTTCCAATCCTTTTCAACTGACGTGTTTTCTCTTCAAGTGGATCCGATCATTTCAACTTCCGCAAGATCAAGTATTAGTTCTTCTCAACGGTGTTCATTTCATTCGTCCCAAGCTGCCTTTTTTTCCCGCCCTCCCTCCCTTGTTTTTCTTTAAGTACTCAGATTTCTTAATCGAGTATCCATCTTATTGATGTGAAGCCTCTCCATTCTTTTCCTTCAATATTCTTATCCGGTGATTCTCATGAAGATACTAACGGAGCGTCTAGTTCATCATTCTTCTTTCTTTTATCTTCTCTCGTGGTTTCAAGTCAAGCTTTGTTGATCTTACCCCTTTCCTCATTTCAATGCCTTCTCATACCGGTGTACCTCATAACAATTCACTTCTCACTATTCATTTGTTCCAGCGTGCTCAAGCTTTCTCAAAAGGCTCGTCTTGTCATTCAAGATCCGTTCAACCTATTTCGAGGTTGTTATCTCATTCAAGTCATTTAATTCAACCGGTGCAACCTCTCTTTCAAATCATTCAACGGTGTTTTCTTTTGAGTGGGCCCTAACCCACAGGTCTTTTCCCAGGATCTTACCTGACTCTTCTAATTTTTCCCAGAGTTACTCCCAAATTCTTTTCGAAGTTTGACGTAAGAATGATTCATCTTCAGTCATATGTATTTCTCCAAGATCTTTCAAATTTTTTTCATTGTTGGCTCAACCTTTCCATTCTTCATTCCGAAGTGTCTAAATAATTCATGATGGTGTTTCTCGTCGTAATTCTCAGATTTTAAAGACCGAAGAAGAGCTTTTCCTCCATATCTTGCTTCATTCTCTTCAAGATTCGTGGCTCTAGTTTGTTGCCATCCTCTCATAATTATTTTCGATTGTGAAAATTCTTTTCACCTATCTAGAGCAATTCAGGAGCCTTTTCAGTTTGATCATCCAGAGTCCATCATCTCAAAATTTATTCTTTCTCAGCTTTCAGTTATCATTCTCCAATTTTACCGGTGCTTCATTCAAGTAATCTCTAATCAGTTCGTGATCCCTTCGTTCTCTTGCCTCTAAATTCTCTCAAGCATCTTCATTCATTTGCTAATTCTTCCCGGTGTTTCTTTATCTTTTCTTCGTTCATTTTAATTCTGACGGTGGTTCGCTCAAGAGTTTTTCTTCCTTCGTATATCATATCTATGCATTCGTGCTTTTCAAATTCTACCGGTGGTTCATCGAAGACCTTCTCAAGCTTATGTTATATCTCTCTTAATCTTTGCTAAGAGAATAAGTAATATGTCGAATCCGTTGATTGTCATCAATTTAATTGGTGAAGGATAAGCATAATGTAATTCTTATTCTTGTTTCATCGAGTGAACTTAATTCCTTTTTCCGGAGTGGTTCATCATATCATATTCTCAGTTCGAGATGCTTTATCTTTTCTTTCCTGGAGTTCCAAGCTCTAATTATCACGGAGATCCATCTAAATCATCGCAAGGCTTCACCTTGTGTTTTCAACTCCTTTTTCCTTCCGTTTGATCATTCTTTTGTTTAACGGAGTTCTTCATGGAGGTTCTACATGATGGTTCATCAAGGATATATTTCCTTCTCGAAGTTTTCATCGAGATTCTTTTAAGGAGCTCAAGCATTCTTCATCTTGCAATCCGGAGTGCTATTCTTTCTACCATATTATTGGAGGTGGTATTATGTCATTCTTGATAATTTGGGTTCATGTTTCATGATTCACATGTTGTTAGGAATGAGGTATTTTAAATCCATCAATCTCTTCTTTGAAGTTATCTTGGGTTATATTTCACCTAAAGCTTTCCCTAAGGAGTGTTGCTGTTAATGGTGATAATATATGACCCTAGTGCTTCATCTACCCCCCCCCCCCCCGGTGAAATAACTTTCTCGTATCCTTGTCCATATCAATTCAATTCTTCTTCCCGTGAGTGGCAGGTTGTCACCTCATAATTTGAGATGTATTCCATAAGACCATATCAAGCTTATTATTTTCGTTGTTGGTTTTCCAACAACTCCGTTCTAGCTTTTGTTGTAAGCGTGCTCTCTCAAGACCTTGTTTCCCTTTGTTCACTCCATTCCATTCTTACTTTTGTTCCGGAGGCATTTTGATGTTCATCTTTTCAACCCATCATCTCGTTTTGTCAAAGATCATGTTCTTTTCATGCCTATCCTTTTAACAGGAGTGTTGTGTCCTATTTTCAAGTATCCTTTCATCTTGTCAAGTTCAATTCCTTCCATTTACAGGTGGAGTGCTCTCCAAATTATATCATTCTTATTCCTTCCCTATCTTGTTTAACCGAAGTATTGTGCCCCTTTGTTCAAGTTCTTTTCGCCTTATCAAGCCTTGCATCTCTTTTCAACCGGAGTGCTGCCCGAATTTGGTCTTCCTTGATCCCCTTCCTTAACCGGAGTGTTTTCAATATATATCTTCCCTTCAACCTCAAGGTTTTCGCAATGTTCTTTGTCTCTCTTTTCTAACGGAGTGTTTTCGACTTTGTTCACCTTTGTTGTATTCTTTTCTCGAATTTGTTCAACCTCTCAAGGTTCTTTGGTTTCACTCATTGGTCAAAGAAGCAACTTAGTTTTACCTTTTCTCTTCCTCTTTCGTTTTTCTCGGTGCCATCCTAGATCTCAGGACGAGATCCTCTCGTAGTGGTGGAGTGTTGTGATGCCCCGAGACCGATGTGCCAGGTGTCGTGCAGTTATTCGCTGTTGTTGTCTTGTTATTGCTCGCGTGTCATGCATTGCATATCATGTCATCATGTGCATTTCATTTGCATACGTGTTCGTCTCATGCATCCGAGCATTTTCTCCGTTGTCCGTTTTGCATTCTGGCGCTTCGTTCTCCTCCGGTGGCCCTTTCTACCTTTCTTTCGTGTGTGGTGATTAAACATTTCCAGATTGGACCGAGACTTGCCAAGCGGCCTTGGTTTACTACCCGTAGACCGCCTGTCAAGTTTCGTACTATTTGGACTTCGTTTGATACTCCAACGGTTAATCGAGGGACCGAAAAGACCTCGTGTGTGTTGCAGCCCAACACCCCTCCAATTTGGCCCAAAACCGACCTAAACCCTCTCCATCATCTAGAGCGTTCGATCACGATCGCGTGGCCGAAAACCGCACCTCATTTGGACTCTCCTAGCTCCCTCTACCTATAAATATGTGATCCCCTCCGAAATCCCGCAGTCCAAACCCTAAAACTCCTCCTCTCGCGCCGCCGGACGCGTCCACGCCGCACTGGACGTATCCACCGCCCGCCGCCATGTCGCCCGGCCAATGGGAGCGTGCCACCTTAGCATCCCCGCCGCCTCAGCCACTCAGGCTTCGCCACCTCAGCCGCGACCGCGCCCCACTTCGCCGTACCACCCGCCGGCCCGCGGGACCCGAGGCAGGCCCGCCCGGGCCCGGATCCGCCGCCACCGCACTCGCGCGCCCCGCGCACCCGTTAGCAACCGCCGCCGCCCGAGCCCCGCTGCTCTCGCCGCCGGCTGCCGCCTCCACCGTGCAGCTTCGCCGCCGCGTCATCTCCACCGCCGCCTTGCGCTTCCCCGCGCCGCCGCACTTGCTCAGCCCCGCCGCCTCCTCCGCAGGCCGGCCGTCGCCTCGCCTCTATCCGGCCGAGCCGCTCGGCCCCGCCTTTTCCCTTCGCCGGAGCTGCCGCCCGCGCCCTTGACGCCGGCCTCGCCGGAGTTCCAACCTCGCCGGAGCTCCTCTCCGGTCAGATCCGGAGAAGATGGATCAGATCCACCAAGTCCACCAACCAAACGCGTGCCCTCGTCCCAGATCCACCCCGTCCCGGAACCGCTCCGTCCCGCGTTGACTTTTCGCGGAGGTATAAAACCACTAAGTCCCCAAAATTCCCAGATTCATATGCCCATGTTCATCGTGTCGTAACTTTGCATCCATAGCTCCGATTCATGCATACATCATATCAAAATGTTCATCTCAGAGAGTACATCATTTCATTCCATTGCATCATTTTCATTTGAGTTCGTCTTGATGCCCGAAATGCTGTTAGAAGAGGGCTACTTGAGATAATTGTCAGATCTGCTGCTCCATTTAGCTTTTTGTCATTTTTTGCCATGATTATTATATGCATGATATGCCCTGATGCTCTACATATGTTTTGTTAAGGGTTTTGTCATCTTTCCAGAGGTGCAACCCATGTATTTTTGTGATGTTTGTGGTGACTAGCACGAGCTTGCAAAGTGGTGCACTTGGTAATTCTGATTTCAGGGACTTAGCAATTCCACTAAGTCCTTGAGCTGTTTATCTCATATGGCCATATGTTCATGTTGTTTCCTAGTGATCCGTGCCTCTTTTGAGGATGATCAATAAGGATGTTCTGTTAATCTTGTAGTGCTCTATTCATCCATGCCTTTGTTTGCAATCATGGAGCACCCTAGCTTGAGTCAATCGAGCTCTACTTTTGCTACTTTGTGAATCTGGACAGATTGTCAACTTGTTTGCAATTTTGCCGATGATGTTGTAGTTGATCCGTGCATGCTATGCTATTGCCCTTGCCATGTATAGCTTGCATTTTGTGTGTTCTTGATGGATGTATGCTTAGCTTATCATGACTTGCACCGTAGTGAGTGCATCGAGCTCGTAAACATGCCTACTTGAGATATGTTTCAGCATGCTCCAGTTTTCACTAAGTCTGAAAACTGATTATGTTTTTGCTATGTTCACATGCTTGCAATTGTATTTTCTGATCCCTTTTGGCTCAAGGTCACTAAGGGACTTTTGTTAAGCTCTTTGAGTAGCTCCATGCCATGCTTTACTTTGCCATGTTAAGGTCCTGTAGCATGTAGTTTTGTTGCTCCGAAGAGTGCTACCTGATCTGAAATTCCAGACAAGTGTTAATTTCACTAAGTCTGAGATCTGTTTGCCATATGCATTTTTGCCATGCTTTATTGAACCTGGTAATGGATGGATTGGCCGTAGCTCAGTGCTAGACTTTTGTTAGGAATCATGAATGCATCCCTGCCATGTATTTTGTTGCCATGTTTGGGTGCTGTAGCATGTTCATCTCATTGCATTTAGATGGCTACTTGCTGTAAATCGCAGACCGGTGTCATTTTTGAATTGCTTGCCATTTCCAAACCGTAACTCCGATTCCGGTGATCTTTATATCATTTTCAAGCGATTTCATCTCATCTTTCCAGTGGCACACTTGTATTCCCAAGTTGAGGCCAGGTTCATGCATTCCTTGTCCAATCATGCATATGCATCGCATACCGCATCTCGCACATCATGCCATGTTCATGTGTTGGTTGTTTACTATGTTGTGTGCTTCTTTTCTGGTGTTTGCTTCTTCGGGTTGGTTCCGGTAATGTCGCATTTGTGAGGATCCGTTCGACTACGTCCATTTGTCTTCTTCATGGACTCGTTCTTCTTCCTTGACGGGATCTCAGGCAAGATGACCATACCCTCGAAATCACTTCTATCTTTGCTTGCTTAGTTGCTCGCTCTTTTGCTATGCCTGTGTCGCGATACCTACCACTTGCTTATCATGCCTCCCATATTGTTGAGCCAAGCCTCTAACCCACCTTGTCCTAGCAAACTGTTGTTTGGCTATATTACCGCTTTGCTCAGCCCCTCTTATAGCGTTGTTAGTTGCAGGTGAAGATTGGAGCTTGTTCCGTGTTGGAACATGGATATATTTTGTTGGGATATCACAATATATCTTATTTAATTAATGCATCTATATACTTGGTAAAGGGTAGAAGGCTCGGCCTTATGCCTGGTGTTTTGTTCCACTTTTGCCGCCCTAGTTTCCGTCATATCGGTGTTATGTTCCCGGATTTTACGTTCCTTACGCGGTTGGGTTATAATGGGAACCCCTTGACAGTTCGCTTTGAATAAAACTCCTCCAGCAAGGCCCAACCTTGGTTTTACCTTTCGCCACCTAGCCTTTTTCCCTTGGGAGTCGCGCATCCCGAGGGTCATCTTTACTTTAACCCCCCCGGGCCAGTGCTTGTCTAAGTGTTGGTCCAAACTAGTGCCACTTGCGGCACCACCTCGGGGAAACTTGAGGGCTGGTTTTAGCTGTACGTAGTGTTCATATGGTGTTGCCCTGAGAACGAGATATGTGCAGCTCCTATCAGGATGTCGGCGCATCGGGCGGTCTTGCTGGACTTGTTTTACCATTGTCGAGGATGTCTTGTTGTACCGGGATACCAAGTCTGATCGGAATGTCTCGGGAGGAGGTCTATTCCTTCGTTGACCGTGAGAGCTTGTCATGGCCTAAGTTGGGACACCTCTGCAGGGTATGGGCAGATGGGAATTTGTTAACGTCCGGTTGTAGAAAACCTGAAGTCGACCTTAATTAAAATGAATCAACAGCGTGTGTTACCGTGATGGTCTCTTTCCGGCGGAGTCCGGGAAGTGAACACGGTGTTGGAGTTATGCTTGACGTAGGTTGTTCTAGGATCACTTCTTGATCATAGATTCTCGACTGTGCTTTTGCCTTCTCTTCTCGCTCTCATTTGCGTATGTTAGCCACCTTATATGCTAGTCGCTTGCTGCAGCTCCACCTCATATCTTTTACCATACCTATAAGCTTAAATAGTCTTGATCGCGAGGGTGCGGGATTGCTGAGTCCCCGTGACTCACAGATACTTCCAAAACCAGTTTGCAGGTGCCGATGTTACCGAGAAGGTGACACAACCAAGCTCCAGGAGGAGCTCGTTGAAGATCTTGTCCTTTATGTTGTTTCATTCTAGTTGATCAGTAGGGGAGCCCAGTTGGGGTCGATCGGGGACCGTGTCGCATTTGGGGTTCTTCTTTTATTTTGGTTCCGTAGTCGGACCTCGATTGTATCTGGATGTTGTAATATTTTATTCATGTAATTGTGTGAAGTGGCGATTGTAAGCCAACTATGTATCGTTTCCCTTATGTATTACATGGGTTGTGTGAAGATTACCTCACTTGTGACATTGCTTTCAATGTGGTTATACCTCTAAGTCATGCTTCGACACGTGGGAGATATAGCCGCATCGAGGGAGTTACACATACGGATCTGAATGTTGCAGACCAGTTGACTAAGCCTCTTCCACGAGCAAAACATGATCATCACCAAGGCTCCATGGGTGTTAGAATCATTACTATGTAATCTAGATTATTGACTCTAGTGCAAATGGGATACTGAAGGAAATATGCCCAAGAGGCAATAATAAAGTTATTATTTCTTTCTTTATATCATGATAAATGTTTATTATTCATGCTAGAAATGTATTAACCAGAAACATAATACATGTGTGAATACATAGACAAACAGAGTGTCACTAGTATGCCTCTACTTGACTAGCTTGTTGATCAAAGATGGTTATGTTTCCTAACCATAGACATGAGTTGTCATTTGATTAATGGGATCACATCATTAGGAGAATGATGTGATTGACTTGACCCATTCTGTTAGCTTAGCACTTGATCATTTAGTTTGTTGCTATTGCTTTCTTCATGACTTATACATGTTCCTATGACTATGAGATTATGCAACTCCCGTTTACCGGAGGAACACTTTGTGTGCTACCAAACGTCACAACGTAACTGGGTGATTATAAAGGTGCTCTACAGGTGTCTCCGAAGGTACTTGTTGGGTTGGTGTATTTCGAGATTAGGATTTGTCACTCTGATTGTCAGAGAGGTATCTCTGGGCCCACTCGGTAATGCACATAACTTAAGCCTTGCAAGCATTGCAACAAATGAGTTAGTTGCAGGATGATGTGTTACGGAGTGAGTAAAGAGACTTCCCGGTAACGAGATTGAACTAGGTATTGAGATACCGACGATCAAATCTCGGACAAGTAACATACCGATGACAAAGGGAACAATGTATGTTGTTATGCGGTTTGGCCGATAAAGATATTCGTAGAATATGTAGGAGCCAATATGAGCATCCAGGTTCTGCTATTGGTTATTGACCAGAGACGTGTCTCGGTCATGTCTACATAGTTCTCGAACCCGTAGGGTCCGCACGCTTAAAGTTTGATAACAGTTATATTATGAGTTTGTGTGTTTTGATGTACCGAAGGTAGTTCGGAGTCCCGAATGTGATCACGGACATGACGAGGAGTCTCAAAATGGTCGAGACATGAAGATTGATATATTGGAAGACTATATTCGGACACCGGAATGGTTCCGGGGGTTACCGGATATATACCGGAGTACCGGGGGGTTACCGGAACACCCCCGGGGCTTATTGGGCCTCATGGCCCAAAAGTGGTGGAAGAGGAGAGGCAGCAGGAGGTGGCGCGCGGCCCCCCTTGCCCCAATCCGAATTGGGAATGGGAAGGGGGCGCGGCCCCCCTTCTCCTTCCTTCTCTCCACCTCCTCCTTCCCCCTTCTCCTAGTTGGAATAGGAAAGGGGGCAAAACCTACTTGGAGTAGGATTACCCCCCCCCCCTTGGGCGCGCCTCCTCCTCTTGGAAGCCCCCTCCTCCTTCCCCCCTTTATATACAGAGGATGGGGCACCCCATGGACACAACAATTGATCTCTTGATCTCTTAGCCGTGTGTGGTGCCCCCTCCACCATAATCCACCTCGATCATATCGTAGCGGTGCTTAGGCAAAGCCCTGCGTCGGTAGAACATCATCATCATCACCATGTCGTCGTGCTGACGAAACTCTCCCTCAAGACTCGGCTGGATCGGAGTCAGAGGGACATCATCGAGTTGAACGTGTGCAGAACTCGGAGGATTAAGTCTTTAAGGATTTGGGAACACTTGATGTATGTCTTGTGTGGGATACCCGTGGTGACAATGGGGTATTCTATTGATCCACTTGATGTATGTTTTGGTGATCAACTTGCGGGTTCCGTGACCTTGGGAATATATGCATAGGGGTTGGCACACGTTTTCGTCTTGACTCTCCGGTAGAAACTTTGGGGCACTCTTTGAGGTTCTATGTGTTGGTTGAATAGATGAATCTGAGATTGTGTGATGCATATCGTATAATCATACACACGTATACTTGAGGTGACATTGGAGTATCTAGGTGACATTAGGGTTTTGGTTGATTTGTGTCTTAAGGTGTTATTCTAGTACGAACTCTAGGGCTGTTTGTGACACTTATAGGAATAGCCCAACTGATTGATTGGAAAGAATAACTTTGAGGTGGTTTCGTACCCTACCATAATCTCTTCGTTTGTTCTCCACTATTAGTGACTTTGGAGTGACTCTTTGTTGCATGTTGAGGGATAGTTAT
Organism: Triticum aestivum; assembly: GCF_018294505.1. Taxonomy (NCBI): domain Eukaryota; kingdom Viridiplantae; phylum Streptophyta; class Magnoliopsida; order Poales; family Poaceae; genus Triticum; species Triticum aestivum. The sequence continues at coordinate 107,353,295 of NC_057800.1, read as the reverse complement.
GTATCCAGTTATGTTATTATTGTTGAGAGAACTTGCACTAGTGAAATTACGAACCTTAGGCCTTATTTCCTAGCATTGCAATACCGTTTACGCTCACTTTTATCATTCGTTACCATGCTGTTTTTATATTTTCAGATTACAAAAACCTTTATCTACCATCCATATACCACTTGTATCACCATCTCTTCGCCGAACTAGTGCACCTATACAATTTACCATTGTATTGGGTGTGTTGGGGACACAAGAGACTCTTTGCTATTTGGTTGCAGGGTTGTTTGAGAGAGATCATCTTCATCCTACGCCTCCTACGGATTGATGAACCTTAGGTCATCCACTTGAGGGAAATTTTCTACTGTCCTACAAACCTCTGCACTTGGAGGCCCAACAATATCTACAAGAAGAAGGTTGTGTGGTAGACATCAAGCTCTTTTCTGGCGCCGTTGCCGGGGAGGCTAGGTAAGCGGCACTAACACCCCGTCAACTAAGCTCTTTTCTGGCACCGTTGCCGGGGAGGTTAGCGCTTGAAGGTATATCTTTAGATCTTGCAATCGAATCTTTTTGTTTCTTGTTTTATCACTAGTTTAGTCTATAAAAGAAAATTATAAAAATATGGAACTAAGGGTACCTCATATGCTTCATCTTTTTAGTATCTGTCATGAAAATAAGGATTCTGATAATTGTGCCCAAGTGCTAGAAGAAGAATGCATTAGAATGTTTGGCACTAAATATTTGAATGATGAACATGATTGCAATGTTGTTAGTATGAATTCCTTGAATATCCATGATGCTAATGATATGCAAAGCCACAAGATTGGGGAAGCTATGTTTGATGAAGATGATATTTTTTGTCCCCCAAGTTTTGATGAGCAAATTTATTATGATGAAAGGATGCCTCCTATTTATGATGATTATATTGATGAAAGTGGATTTGGAGAGGTCATGACTTTATTTTGTGATGAATCCACTATTTCGGAAGAGGTTCCAATTGATTATGAGAACAAAGTTGCTATCTATGATGATTATTGTGATGACTTCTATGCTATAAAGAATAATGATATCCATGAAACTTGTCATCATGATTTTAGTTTTCAATTGGATTATGCCTCACATGAGAGTTATTTTGTTGAGTTTGCTCCCACTATCCCGAATGAGAAGAATTTTGCTTATGTGGAGAGTAGTAAATTTTATATGCTTGTAGATCATGAAAAGAATGCTTTAGGTGATGGTTATATTGTTGAATTAATTCATGATGCTACTGAAAATTATTATGAGGGAGGAATATATGCTTGTAGGAATTGCAATAATATCAAGTTTCCTCTCTATGTGCTTAAAGTTATGAAGTTATGTTTGTTTTACGTTCCTATGCAAGTTGATTCTTCTTCCCATAATTTGTTTGCTCACAAAATACATATGCATAGGAAGTGGGTTAGACTTAAATGTGCTAGTCATATTCTTCATGATGCTCTCTTTATGTTTCAATTCTTATCTTTTATGTGAGCATCATTGAAATCATCATGCCTAGCTAGGGGCGTTAAACGATAGCGCTTGTTGGGAGGCAACCCAATTTTATTTTTGTTATTTACCTTTTTCTCCTGTTTAGAAATAAATAATTTATCTAGCCTCTTTTATGATTGAGTTTTTATGTTTTAATTAGTGTTTGTGCCAAGTAGAACCTTTGGGAAGACTTGGGGAAAGTCTTTGCGATCTTGCTGTAAAAAACAGAAACTTTAGCGCTCACAAGATTAGATGCCATTTTTTACTGGAGAATGATATTTAGTTAATTCTTTTTGAATATGATTAATAGATAAATTCCTCAGGTCCACCAATTTATTTGAGAATTTTATGAGTTCCAGAAGTGGTCCAAACCTAAGATTACTACAGACTGTTCTGTTTTTGACAGATTCTGTTTTCATTGTGTTGTTTGCTTATTTTGATGAATCTATGAGTAGTATCGGAGGGTATGAACCATAGAGAAGTTGGAATACAGTAGATATTACACCAATATGAATTTATAATGAGTTCATTACAGTACCTTATGATGGTGATTTGCTTTGTTATACTAACGGAGCTTACGAGTTCTCTGTTGAGTTTTGTGTTGTGAAGTTTTCAAGTTTTTGGTAAAGATTCGATGGACTATGGAATACGTTGTGTCAAGAGCCTAATATTGGGGATGACCAAGGAACCCCAAGGTAATATTCAAGGACAACCAAAAGCTTAAGCTTGGGGCTGCCCCGGAAGGCATCCCCTCTTTCGTCTTCGTTCATCGATAACTTTACTTGGAGCTATATTTTTATTCACCACATGATATGTGTTTTGCTTAGAGCGTCAATTTATTTTGTTAGGATTTGCTTGATGTTATTTAGAACAATGTTTTGCATCTTTTATTTCAATAAAAGTGGCATCGATAGCCTCTACTATGCCTATGTTACAAGTATACATGTTGGTGTTTGAAAACAGAAAGTTTACCGCTGTTGCAATAATTCCCTAGAAAATTCAGAATGTGATAAAATGTTGAAACCTTTTGCATATTAAGCTCTGATAAATTTACTACAGTGGGAATTTTCTTTCATAATTTTTGGAGCTAGGTAAGTATGAATCTTGCTGCACTCTTTACAGACTGTCCTGTTTAGGCAGATTGCTGTTATGTTTGCAATGATTCTATTTGAGGATAGGACTATTAAATATGCAGAGGCATTTAGTATGCAATGTTGAATAACAATTTTAGTGATTTTCTACAGTAGAGTATGATAAGGTTTTTGCAATGGTTTATACTAACTTATCTCACGAGTCTTGTTGAGTTTTGTGTGGATGAAGCTTTTGAGATTTAGGGAGACCGTGATATGAGAGGAATTAAGAAGACACAAAAGCTCAAGCTTGGGGATGCCCAAGGCATCCCAAGATGATATTTAAATAAGTCTCAAGCGTCTAAGATTGGGGATGCCCCGGTTGGCATCCCACCTTTCTTCTTCAACAACTATCGGTTAGTTTCGGTTGATCCTAAGTTTTTACTTCTTCACATGATGTTTGCCATTCTTAGAATGTAATTTTACTTTATTTTTCTTGCTGTTTGAATAAAATATCAAGATCTGAAATTATTAAATGGGAGTCTTCACATAGTTGCATAATTATTCAACTACTCATTGATCTTCACTTATATCTTTTGGAGTAGTTTGTCATTTGCTCTTGTGCTTCACTTATACCTTTTTAGAGCACGACGGTGGTTTTGTTTTGAAGAAATAGATGAACTCTCATGCTTCACTTATATTATTTTGAGAGTCCTAAAATAGCATGGCAATTTGCTTTAATTAATACCATGAGAAATTTGATGCTTGATAATTGTTTTGAGATATAAAGGTAGTAATATCATAGTTGTGCTAGTTGAGTAATTGTGGAATTGAAGAATACATGTGTTGGAGTTTGTGATTCCCGTAGCATGCACGTATGGTGAACCATTATGTAACGAAGTCGGAGCATGAAGTATTTGTTGGTTGTCTTCCTTTGTGTGGCGGTCGGGATCGCGCGATGGTTAACTCCTACCAACCATTCCCCTAGGAGCATGCGTAGTAGTACTTTGCTTCGAGGGCTAATAAATTTTTGCAGTAAGTATATGAGTTCTTTATGACTAATGTGAGTCCATGGATTATACGCACACTTACCTTTCTGCAATTTTCTAGCCTCTTCGGTACCGCGCATTGCCCTTTCTCACCTTGAGAGTCGGTGCAAACTTCGCCGGTGCATCCAAACCCCGTGATACGATATGCTCTATCACACATAAACCTCCTTATATCTTCCTCAAAACAGCCACCATACCTACCTGTCATGGCATTTCCATAGCCATTCCGAGATACATTGCCATGCAACTTTTCACCGTTTCATTTACCATGACATACTCCATTATTGTCATATTGCTTTGCATGATCATGTAGTTGACATTGTATTTGTGGCAAAGCCACCGTTCATAATTCTTTCATACATGTCGCTCTTGATTCATTGCATATCCTGGCACACCGCCGGAGGCATTCATATAGAGTCATATTTTGTTCTAAGTAGTGAGTTGTAATTCATGAGTTGTAAGTAAATAAAAGTGTGATGATCATCATTATTAGAGCATTGTCCCAAGTGAGGAAAGGATGATGGAGACTATGATTCCCCCACAAGTCGGGATGAGACTCCAGACTAAATAAAAAAAGAGAGGCCATAAAGAAAAAAGAAGAGAAAAGGCCAAAAAAATGAGAGAAAAAGAGAGAAGGGACAATGTTACTATCCTTTTACCACACTTGTGCTTCAAAGTAGCACCATGATCTTCATAATAGAGAGTCTCTCATATTGTCTCTTTCATGCACTAGTGGGAAATTTCATTATAGAACTTGGCTTGTATATTCCAATGATGGGCTTCCTCAAATGCCCAAGGTCTTCATGAGCAAGCAAGTTGGATGCACACCCACTTAGTTTCTTTTTGAGCTTTCACACACTTATAGCTCTAGTGCATCCGTTGCATGGCAATCCCTACTCCTCGCATTAACATCAATTGATGGGCATCTCCATAGCCCGTTGATTAGCCTCGTTGTTGTGAGACTTTCTCCTTTTTTGTCTTCCCACACAACCCCTACCATTATACCTTATTCCACCATAGTGCTATATCCATGGCTTGCGCTCATGTATTGTGTAAGAGTTGAAAAGGCTGAAGCGCGTTAAAAGTATGAACCAAATGCTTGGCCAAAACCGGGGTCGTACATGATATGAATATTTTGTGTGGGGAAGATGGAGCATAGCCAGACTATATGATTTTGTAGGGATAACTTGCTTTGGCTATGTTATTTTGATAAGACATAATTGCTTAGTTAGTATGCTTGATGTATTATTGTTTTTATGTCAACATTAAACTTTTATCTTGAATCATATCAAATCTGAACATTCATGCCTCAATAAGAAGAATTATATCGAAATTATGCCAAGTAGCATTCCACATCAAAAATTCTGTTTTTATCATTTACCTACTCGAGGACGAGCAGGAATTAAGCTTGGGGATGCTGATACGTCTCCAACGTATCAATACTTTTTGATTGTTCCATGGTATTATATTATCAACCTTGGATTTTTTATATGCATTTATATGCTATTTTATATGATTTTTGGGACTAACCTATTAACCTAGAGCCCAGTGCCAGTTTCTGTTTTTTCCTTGTTTTAGAGTATCGCAGAAAGGAAAATCAAACGGAGTCCAATTGACCTGAAACTTCACGGAACTTATTTTTGGAACGGAAGTAACCTAGAAGACTTGGAGTGTACGTAAGGGAAGCAACGAGGAAGGCACGAGCCAGGGGGCGCGCCCACCCCTTGGGCGCGCCCTCCACCCTCGTGGGCCCCTTGTGGCTCCCCTGACGTATTCCTTCCTCCTATATAAACCAATACACCCTAAAACCATCAGGGGGCACAATAGATCGGAAGTTCCACCGCCAGAAGCCTCTATAGCCACCGAAAACCAGTCTAGACCCGTTCCGGCACCCTGACAGAGGGGGAACCCTCACCGGTGGCCATCTTCATCATCCCGGCGCTCTCCATGACGAGGAGGGAGTAGTTCTCCCTCGGGGCTGAGGGTATGTACCAGTAGCTATGTTTTTGATCTCTCTCTCTCTCTCTCTCTCTCTCTCTCGTGTTCTTGAGGTGGTACGATCTTGATGTATCGCGAGCTTTGCTATTATATTTGGATCTTATGATGTTTCTCCCCCTCTACTCTCTTGTAATGGATTGAGTTTTCCCTTTGAAGTTATCTTATCGGATTGAGTCTTTAAGGATTTGAGAACACTTGATGTATGTCTTGCGTGGGATACCCATGGTGACAATGGGGTATTCTATTGATCCACTTGATGTATGTTTTGGTGATCAACTTGCGGGTTCCATGACCTTGGGAATCTATGCATAGGCGTTGGCACACGTTTTCGTCTTGACTCTCCGGTAGAAACTTTGGGGCACTCTTTGAGGTTCTATGTGTTGGTTGAATAGATGAATCTGAGATTGTGTGATGCATATCGTATAATCATACCCACAGATACTTGAGGTGACATTGGAGTATCTAGGTGACATTAGGGTTTTGGTTGATTTGTGTCTTAAGGTGTTATTCTAGTATGAACTCTAGGGCTGTTTGTGACACTTATAGGAATATCCCAACGGATTAGTGACACTTATAGGATCGCTATTAGTGACTTTGGAGTGACTCTTTGTTGCATGTTGAGGGATAGTTATGTGATCCAATTATGTTATTATTGTTGAGAGAACTTGCACTAGTGAAAGTATGAACCCTAGGCTTTATTTCCTAGCATTGCAATACCGTTTACGCTCACTTTTATCATTCGTTACCTTGCTGTTTTTATATTTTCAGATTACAAAAACCTTTATCTACCATCCATATACCACTTGTATCACCATCTCTTCGCCGAACTAGTGCACCTATACAATTTACCATTGTATTGGGTGTGTTGGGGACACAAGAGACTCTTTGCTATTTGGTTGCAGGGTTGTTTGAGGGAGACCATCTTCATCCTACGCCTCCTTCGGATTGATAAACCTTAGGTCATCCACTTGAGAGAAATTTTCTACTGTCCTACAAACCTCTGCACTTGGAGGCCCAACAACGTCTACAAGAAGGTTGTGTAGTAGACATCATTGATGGAGATCATGGTGTCATGCCGGTGATGATGGTGTTCATCCCGCGCCTCGAAGATGGAGATCAAAGGTGCAATATAATATTGGCCATATCATGTCACTTTATGATTTGCATGTGATGTTTGTCATGTTTAAATCTTATTTGCTTAGAACCACGATAGCATAAATAAGATGACCCCTCACTAAAATTTCAAGAAAAGTGTTCCCCCTAACTGTGCACCGTTGCAAAGGTTCGTTGTTTCGAAGCTCCACGTGATGATCGGATGTGATAGATTCTAACGTTCGCATACAATGGGTGTAAGCCAGATTTACACATGCAAAACACTGAGGTTGACTTGACGAGACTAGCATGTACAGACATAGCCTCGGAACACGAGAGACTGAAAGGTCAAACATGAGTCGTATAGTAGATATGATCAACATGGAGATGTTCACCATTGATAACTAGTCCGTCTCACGTGATGATCGGACGCGGCCTAGTCGATTCGGATCATGTATCACTTGGATGACTAGAGGGATGTCTGTCTGAGTGGGAGTTCATTAAATAATTTGATTAGATGAACTTAATTATCATGAACTTAATTTAAAATGTCGACCCGACCTCAGATGGTCAAGTCTCTATGCTTCAGTGTCATCCCTGGATCGGTAATGCTGACACACATAGTACTCGAGGATTTATAGCAGAGTAGCAATCACAAACTTATTACATCAAATGTCTCCAAAGAGAACTTATTACAATAATGTGGCTTAAGGCCATCTAATGTGATAACAACGGAAGGCTTGGAAGATAAAGTGAGTCCATCAACTCCAACGGCATAGCTGAGCTGCACACGGAAGTTTCTAGCATGAATCATCTCAGTTCCCTTTGAGCCTGGGTGGCGGTCCATAGGAAGATCACACGGGTACCCCGGGATTTCCAAAAAAAACAGACAACACTGAGTTCCCTAGGTGCCTCGACCCACCCAGATGTTTATTTAAGTTGCCACCTTAAGTTGAACCATTAATTAACAATCTCTCATCTGTAATGGATTTCACTCAAACCCAAACCACATCTACGAGCATAGCATAGCATAGTAATATAAGCAATGCGTAGAAGTAACTCCCAAGGGTTTGACAGTAACAGGGCAATAGGTTCTACCTCAATAACTACTTCCCAACCCACAAGTTAATGAAATCCTAATCATGCAATGTTTGAGGATTGGAACTAATGCATAAAAACTAGGTATGAAAAGAGTATGATCAATGTGTTACTTGCCTTGCTGACGATCCGCGAATCCTAGAGACTCGTAGTAACACGCTTTGCACTCCGGGTGTTCTACGCAAACAAACAATGACATACATAAGCAACAAGCAAATATGCACAAGCAAAACTCAAATAAAAGAGGTTGACCAGAAAGTTTAACTTAAGAACTCCGGTTAGCAAAAATAATCAAATCAAACGGAGCAACGAACTCAAACGGCGAAAGAAACAAGATCCATTTACTAATCTAGACCTAGGTAAAATTTTACAGTAGCAAAAACTTGTGCAGGTTGGTTAAACAAAAAGAGGGTCTCGAGACGAAGATCTAGGCGCTTGAATCGCCTGATTCCGACTAACGAGCGAAAAGATAAACAGAAACTAAGATCGGATCAGAAATCGCGATCTAAAATAATCGCGGAGTAATCCAATAAAAAGAAACTAACGAACAGACTAACGAACGAGCATTTGTTAACTGTAACTAACGGGCGAAAACTGTTCATTAAAATGAATGTACGGATGAATGTCCGCTAAATAGAAGAACCGAGAAAAACCGGCGAACTGATCTAAAAAAACGAACTAGGGTTTCTAAAAAACCGAATGATTTTTTAAAAAATCGGCGGCTCGGGATCCGGCACGGTACCTCCGGCGAGGGGCTCCGGCGACGATGGCGGTGTGGTGGTGGGGGGCCGGGGTGGCGCGCATATAAAGGGGGGGCGACTTGGGGGAGGGGGCAAGGCGCGGCGGAGGAGTCCGGCTCGGACTCTTGTCCGAGTCGGCGGCGACGGCGGCGCTCGCGCACGGGAGGCAGCGGCGCTCAGCTCAATGTCCGACCATGGTAGAAGATATAGAAGAGATGAGTGTCATCCCCTATGCCTCAGCCATAGGTTCTATTATGTATGCCATGCTGTGTACCAGACCTGATGTAAACCTTGCCGTAAGTTTGGTAGGAAGGTACCAAAGTAATCCCGGCAAGGAACACTGGACAACGGTCAAGAATATCCTGAAGTACCTGAAAAGGACTAAGGAAATGTTTCTCATCTATGGAGGTGATGAAGAGCTCGTCGTAAAGGGTTACGTCGACGCTAGCTTCAACACAGATCTGGATGACTCAAAGTCACAAACCGGATACGTGTATATTTTGAATGGTGGGGCAGTAAGCTGGTGCAGTTGCAAGCAGAGCGTTGTGGCGGGATCTACATGTGAAGCGGAGTACATGGCAGCCTCGGAGGCAGCGCATGAAGCAATTTGGGTGAAGGAGTTCATCACCGACCTAGGAGTCATACCCAATGCGTCGGGGCCGATCAAGCTCTTCTGTGACAACACTGGAGCTATTGCACTTGCCAAGGAGCCCAGGTTTCACAAGAAGACAAGGCACATCAAGCGTCGCTTCAACTCCATTCGTGAAAATGTTCAAGATGGAGACATAGATATTTGTAAAGTACATACGGACCTGAATGTAGCAGATCCGTTGACTAAACCTCTCCCTAGAGCAAAACATGATCAACACCAGAATTCCATGGGTGTTCGATTCATCACAATGTAACTAGATTATTGACTCTAGTGCAAGTGGGAGACTGTTGGAAATATGACCTAGAGGCAATATTAAAAGCATTATTATTATATTTCCTTGTTCATGATAATTGTCTTTTATTCATGCTATAATTGTGTTATCCGGAAATCGTAATACATGTGTGAATAATAGACACCAACATGTCCCTAGTAAGCCTCTAGTTGACTAGCTCGTTGATCAACAGATAGTCATGGTTTCCTGACTATGGACATTGGATGTCATTGATAACGGGATCACATCATTAGGAGAATGATGTGATGGACAAGACCCAATCCTAAACATAGCATAAGATTGTATAGTTCGTTTGCTAGAGTTTTCCAATGTCAAGTATCTTTTCCTTAGACCATGAGATCGTGTAACTCCCGGATACCGTAGGAGTGCTTTGGGTGTACCAAACATCACAAAGTAACTGGGTGACTATAAAGGTATACTACGGGTATCTCCGAAAGTGTCTGTTGGGTTGACACGGATCAAGACTGGGATTTGTCACTCCGTATGACAGAGAGGTATCACTGGGCCCACTCGGTAATGCATCATCATAATGAGCTCAAAGTGATCAAGTGTCTGGTCACGGGATCATGCATTACGGTACGAGTAAAGTGACTTGCCGGTAACGAGATTGAACAAGGTATTGGGATACCGACGATCGGATCTCGGGCAAGTAACATACCGATTGACAAAGGGAATTGTATACGGGGTTGCTTGAATCCTCGACATCGTGGTTCATCCGATGAGATCATCAAGGAGCATGTGGGAGCCAACATGGGTATCCAGATCCCGCTGTTGGTTATTGACCGGAGAGCGATCTCGGTCATGTCTACATGTCTCCCGAACCCGTAGGGTCTACACACTTAAGGTTCAGTGGCGCTAGGGTTGTAGGATATGTATATGCAGTAACCCGAATGTTGTTCGGAGTCCCGGATGAGATCCCGGACGTCACGAGGAGTTCCGAAATGGTCCGGAGGTAAAGAATTATATATAGGAAGTGCTATTTCGGCCATCGGGACAAGTTTCGGGGTCACCGGTATTGTACCGGGACCACCGGAAGGGTCCCGGGGGTCCACCGGGTGGGGCCACCTGCCCCAGGGGGCCACATGGGCTGTAGGGGGTGCACCTTGGCCCATATGGGCCAAGGGCACCAGCCCCAAGAGGCCCATGCGCCAAGATATAAGGAAGGGAAGAGTCCCAAAAGGGGAAGGCACCTCCTAGGTGCCTTGGGGAGGAGGGATTCCTCCCTTGGCCGCCGCCCCCCTAGGAGATTGGATCTCCTAGGGCCGGCGCCCCCCCTAGGCTCCCTATATATAGTGGGGGAAGGAGGGCCTCTCAATCCACGCCTTTGGTGCCTCCCTCTCCCTCTCCAACACATCCTCCTCCTCCATAGTGCATGGCGAAGCCCTGCCGGAGTACTGCAGCTCCACCACCACCACGCCGTCGTGCTGCTGTTGGAGCCATCTTCCTCAACCTCTCCTCCCCCTTGCTGGATCAATAAGAAGGAGACGTTACGCTGACCGTACGTGTGTTGAACGCGGAGGTGCTGTCCGTTCGGCGCTAGGATCTCCGGTGATTTGGATCACGTTGAGTACGCCTTCCTCATCCCCGTTCTGAACGCTTCCGCGCGTGATCTACAAAGGTATGTAGATGCAATCTGATCACTCGTTGCTAGATGAACTCCTAGATGGATCTTGGTGAAACTGTAGGAAATTTTTTGTTTTCTGCAATGTTCCCCAACAAAAATGTCGACCCGACCTCAGATGGTCAAGTCTCTGTGCTTCAGTGTCATCCCTGGATCGGTAATGCTGACACACATAGTACTCGAGGATTTATAGCAGAGTAGCAATCACACACTTATTACATCGAATGTCTCCAAAGAGAACTTATTACAATAATATGGCTTAAGGCCATCTAATGTGATAACGGCGGAAGGCTTGGAAGATAAAGTGAGTCCATCAACTCCAACAGCATAGCTGAGCTGCACACGGAAGTTTCTAGCATGAATCATCTCAGTTCCCTTTGAGCCTGGGTGGTGGTCCATAGGAAGATCACACAGGTACCCCGGGATTTCCAAAAAAAACAGACAACACTGAGTTCCCCAGGTGCCTCAATCCACCCAGATGTTTATTTAAGTTGCCACCTTAAGTTGAACCATTAATTAACAATCTCTCATCTGTAATGGATTTCACTCAAACCCAAACCACGTCTACGAGCATAGCATAGCATAGTAATATAAGCAACGCGTAGAAGTAACTCCCAAGGGTTTGACAGTAACAGGGCAATAGGTTCTACCTCAATAACTACTTCCCAACCCACAAGTTAATGAAATCCTAATCATGCAATGTTTGAGGATTGGAACTAATGCATAAAAACTAGGTATGAAAAGAGTATGATCAATGTGTTACTTGCCTTGCTGACGATCCGCGAATCCTAGAGACTCGTAGTAACACGCTTTGCACTCCGGGTGTTCTATGCAAACAAACAATAACATACATAAGCAACAAGCAAATATGCACAAGCAAAACTCAAATAAAAGAGGTTGACCAGAAAGTTCAACTTAAGAACTCCGGTTAGCAAAAATAATCAAATCAAACGGAGCAACGAAACTCAAACGGCGAAAGAAACAAGATCCGTTTACTAATCTAGACCTAGGTCAAATTTTACAGTAGCAAAAACTTGTGCAGGTTGGTTAAACAAAAAGAGGGTCTCGAGACGAAGATCTAGGCGCTTGAATCGCCTGATTCCGACTAACGAGCGAAAAGATAAACAGAAACTAAGATCGGATCAGAAATCGCGATCGAAAATAATCGCGGAGTAATCCAATAAAAAGAAACTAACGAACGAGCATTTGTTAACTGTAACTAACGGGCGAAAACTGTTCGTTAAAATGAATGTACGGACGAACGCCCGCTAAATAGAAGAACCGAGAAAAACCGGTGAACTGATCTAAAAAAATGAACTAGGGTTTCTAAAAAAACCGAATGGTTTTTTAAAAAAACCGGCGGCTTGGGATCCGGCACGGTACCTCCGGCGAGGGGCTCTAGCGACGGTGGTGGTGTGGTGGTGGGGGGCCGGGCTGGCGCGTATACAAAGGAGGGGGAGCGACTTGGGGGAGGGGGCAAGGCGCGGCGGAGGAGGCCGGCTCCGACTCTTGTCCGAGTCGGCGGCGACGGCGGCGCTCGCGCACGGGAGGCGGCGGCGACGACTTGGGCCGGCGGCCCCGCTGGGTTCGGCCCAGTCGGCGCGGGGAGTTTTTTTAAAACAATTTCGCCGACAGAAATAAAATCCTAGAAAATAAAATAAAAATCTAAAAATGCCAAAATAAATTTTCACCGTCTAAATAAAATATTTAGAACGAGATGAACATTTTCTTGGCCCTAAAATGCAATTTTGAAAATGTGCAATTTTGAAAGTGTGCAAGCTCCAGCGATCCATTTATGGACTGGTGCAAGCCTCTCGGAGTTGGAATAAACGCTTTGATAGCGTGATCAAAGCATTTGGGTTTATACAGACTTTTGGAGAAGCGTGTTGTCGGTGTCAAAACCGGCGGATCTCGAGTAGGGGGTCCCGAACTGTGCATCTAGGCAGATGGTAACAGGAGGCAGGGGACACGATGTTTTCCCAGGTTCGGGCCCTCTTGATGGAGGTAAAACCCTATGTCCTGCTTGATTGTTCTTGATGATATGAGTAGTACAAGAGTCGTTGTTCTTGATGATATGAGTAGTACCACGAGATCGAAGAGGCTAAACCCTAGAAGCTAGCCTATGGTATGATTGTTGTTGTTGGTCCTACGGACTGAAACCTCCGGTTTATATAGACACCGGAGGGGGCTAGGGTTACACAGAGTCGGTTACAAGGAAGGAAATCTACATATCCATACCGCCAAGCGTGCCTTCCACGCCAAGGAGAGTCCCATCCGGACACGGGACGAAGTCTTCAATCTTGTATCTTCATAGTCCAACAGTACGACCAAAGGATATAGTCCGGCTGTCCGGATACCTCCTAATCCAGGACTCCCTCAGTAGCCCCTAAACCAGGCTTCAATGACGATGAGTCCGGCACGCAGATTGTCTTCGGCATTGCAAGGAGGGTTCCTCCTCCGAATACTTCATAGAAGATTTTGAACACGAGGATCGTGTCCGGCTCTGCAAAACAAGTTCCACATACATAATATTTTCACAAATCTAATATGCCGATGCATTTCGCAGTGTGACATCACACCACAGCCAGGTCTTTATTCGAATCATTTTTCATAACCAATCTCAGCATGTTTCGCGAGGCGGTTTCCTTGGCACGTCTTGTCGAAGCAGAGATCGTGTCCCCTTTATTACGGGATTCTCATCAATACGGACGTGGGTAACCCAACCGTGCCTATTGGTAGGACTCCTAGATCTTAGGAAAGTCCTAAACGGCTACGAGGAGGACGCTTGATATTCACCCTCTTTATAAAGGGGACAAGGCTTTTTCTTTTTTCCCTCTCGTGCTCAATCAAATCCTTCCCCCGCCTCAAGTTCTAACACCCAAAGCTCAGGTCAGGTGCTTCGGACCTTCAACTATGTCCGGATCCAACCTTCAAGGTCGGTGGATGCCTTCCTCCGTCACGGAGGAGGACATCAAGAGGTTGAGAGAGGCCAGATATCTGACCGCCGAAATTTCGCATCGGCTGCCCGCCCAAGGGTAGGTCATCCCTACTCCCAAACCCAATGAGAGCGTTGTGTTCGTCTCCCACTTCCTTCGAGGACTAGGCCTCGCTCTGGATCCCTTCGTTAGGGGTCTCATGTTCTATTATGGGCTAGATTTTCACGATTTGGCCCCGGATTCCCTTCCTTCACATCTCGACATTTATTGTCGTATGTGAGGCCTTCCTCCGCATTACCCCTCACTTCGGCCTGTGGCTCAAGACCTTCGATGTGAAGCTGAAGATGATCGAGGGGCAGCATGCAACGTGCGGAGGCGCTTTAATAAGCAAAATCGCTGACGCTCCATGGCCTGAGGGCTTCTTCCCAGAGGTGTCCGGACTGTGGCAGCGGGAGAGGTTCTACATCACAGCTTCCCGAAGTGCCAAGTGGGTAGCTGCCCCGACCTTTCGCTCAGGCCCCCACCACAACTGATGTCATGGATCAGCAGGGGGCTGAGCTGGGGTCCAGCCAAGGATGTGCCAATACTGCAAAGCCGTATCCGAGATCTCTTTGAGAGAGATTTCAGTCTGGTTATGGTAGTGCAAGTTATGCTAGTTCGTCAAGTCTAGCCTTGCAAACGCCGGCCCCTTCGCATGTGGGAATTCTAACCGAAAGGACAGCGAGCTATTCAACATTTCCTCGGCATGACACACGAAGAGATGTACAAATTGTTCTTCGGACCACAAATAATGTGTCCGAACATCACTGAGGATGCAGGTCTGAGCTGCAATCGCCCAGATACCCAAGTAAGTAGCCCTGCATCCGAACACACTGCCCGTTTATTTATTGCAACATTGCCCTAAAAAAGCCGCTCTTTGACCCAGGATTGGATAGTGAAGGCAAAGTTGGTCAGGTGTCCGTCCCCCCTCCCTGAGACCTCACCAAATCCCGTGCTAACCAGGATGCTGGAGATCGTGCCTTATCAAGCGCCCTCAGGAGAGGATGAAGGGGGGAACAAGGAGGCTAGCGCCTCCGCGAAGGAGGTTAGCCGGGAAGGAGGAACTGGAACTTCCTCTCCCCAGGGAAGGAAGAGAACCGCCTCTAAGGAACCGGAGACAATGGTCTCCAAACGGGGGAAGAAATCTCCGTCGGAGGGTCCTGCCCTGGGGGATACCCTGGCCGCACTATGCCCTCAAGGGGATCAGCCCTCCACCGAGCTGTAAGTAAAAGGGTACTTAATAATGACAATATCTCGCTTTACCTCTGAGGAAAATAACCGAGGCATTTATCTTGCAGTTCGTATCTTAGCCCTTCTCAGCAGAGCTCGTCTTCAGGGGATCTTCTTCCAGAGATGATGGAGAGCGAAACGCCTCCCCCTTCCATACCGCCTCATGAGGCGGGCGACCCCGAGGTGTCGTCACGGAGGGTTTCTCTTGATCCGGCAAGGCCAGAAGGTAATCCTGTGGCCACCCGAAGTCCTCGGTATCCGGCTCTTGAAGAGAGTAATCGAAAGAGTCCGGCACCGTCTAGTGTGCGGTCGGACGTACTGAGGGATCTGCTAGAGCAAGCGGCTATCTCAGAAGAGCACCGCACATTGATGGGTACGGTGATTGAAAGGATTTCATCCGCCGAAAGCGGGTTGCATGAAGCCTTTATGAGCCTACTGACGGGTTTTGAGGTACACAAAAGGATGTACATTTTTGATAGTACTGCACATTTTTAGATGTGCCCTGTATAGATGGTAGCCCCTGAGACTCTGGTTGTCGTAAAAAATGGCAGCAAACAGGGGATCATAGTCCCAGGTAATAACCAGACCGCCTTTATGTGCAGGTGGTTGAACTCCGGTGGCTAGCCGGACTGATGGGTTTGCCAAACTAAAGCGGCAGCTAGATGCGGCAGATGCCGACATCGTGCTTGTTAACAAGCGGCTTGACAAGGCACAGGGTAAGTGATTTTTCTGGTGATTGTCACATAATAAGAGCAGCATGATGCCAGTATCTTTAATATGTTGTGACTGCAGATGGAGCTGCCACCGTGGAGACCCTTCGAGCAGAGCTTGCCCGAGCCAAGGAGCAAGCAAGGAGTAGCAATGCGGCTGCTTTAAAGGCGACCGAAGAGTTAAAGGCCAAACAGGCCGTGCATTGCGAGAGCAAAGAAAAAATAGCCAAGATGGTTGTAGAGTTAAAAGATGCTGCTGACCGTTACCAGCTTCTTGAGGAAGAAAACCGGACGAAGGCGACGTACCTGGAAAAGGCCCGGGTTGCTGCCAAGGAAGCCCACTCCAAAATTAGAGCGACGAAGGAGGAGCTGCATCAAGCTGCGGATATTGTATCTGGGAAGCCCTTCTTGTTGCGGACTAAGTTCGGGGATCTGAAGTATGCACCTCTGGACCGGCTATGGAGTTCTGCGGATGCCTACGTGGATTTGGCTGCAAGTGCTGCTGATGCAGCCAAGTACTTCAAGGATCGGAAAGATCACGAAGTGGAAAAACTATTTTGGTCACAGTTTCATGCTCCAGCCTGTCCGCTGCTGTTGAATGAGCAAATGGCCGAGTGGGCCGAGCTCCATAGGTTATCCGGACTTGCCATGAGGTCCGTTGTGGATCATCTGTGGCCGAAAGGGCCAAGGCCGAATAGCTACTTTAGCTTAGTGCAACAATTCCTTGGTGCTGTGCCACAGATCGATGCTGTAAAGAGGTCGGCGTGCATAGAAGGCTCGCGGATAGCCCTTGCCCGTGTCAAAACATATTGGGCGGAGATGGATGCCACCACTGTTGCGGCACAGGGTTCGGCCATAGGCCAAGTGGCTGTCGAGCACTACTTTGAAGAAGTTCTTGAAGGCGCTCGTTTGATAGAGGCTCAGTGCTCGAAGAATATTATGTTTGAGTGACATGTATTCCCATTGTAAAAACAATGTTTTATTGAGTTTATCAAGGCTGTATTTATACTTTTGCCCGAAAGTACTATGATGCCTCCTGTGCAGCCGTTTATGTATATATGTATATAACCTGAAAGATGGCAGTCGTCGGCTTCAGCACCCACGCACGTAATGCGGGGGTGTTCGGAGAAGACGCATGTCACACTTGATCCAACGTCTTGGTCCATTAAGGAGGTGATAGCGCAGCGAACTAGGCAATCAGACTATAATGCTTTAACACTTTCACTTAGCCAGAGGAGTTTGACAGTGGGGCTACTATATAGCCCCTGGTGGCTCCGCGCTCATCCGAATTCGGGGCGCATACATGCCTGGCCAGGAAACGGCCCTTCGTTAAGGTAGAGGAATCCCGAAGATTCCGCTAGGTCATCGAGTGGTTGACCAGTCTCACACTATATCATGACAGTCAGTTTTCGGCTTTCTCTACTGAGGTGCTCGTCCGGATGAACCAAGGCACAATCGCAGTAGTTCTCCTAGTGCCGCCTTAGCCGATAGAGTGGAACGTAAGGCAGCAAAACACAGGAGCGAGGCAAACCCAACATTTGACCAAAGACATGATTCGGAGCTGATGCATATGAGGCCAAACTCGCGACGCCGAACACTCCCTAAGGTATTCGGTCTTTATGATGTAAATCGGGCTAAACAGTGCCCTTTGTAATAAGCCCCTTGTGTCCAGGTATGTGCAATATTCTGACGTGGACACATGCCAATACGTCAGCATCCTTCTCAATTGTACTGAGAATCCGGGGGATGTGTATCAACAAGAGACAGTAAAAAAAGGTTTACGCAGGGTCTTATTCTAAAAAGAATCCTTGGAACGGGTCCCTGCTGCACGTTTGCGCCTGTGTCTCCGTTGTGCCGTATCCTGGACGGGTGTAGCACGATGGTCATCTGTAAAAGAGAGGAACTTAGCTGAAAAGTTGTCGTGCAAAAAGGTAGGTTATACTAAATAAACCATATACAGTTCAAGATGAGTAAGGTTGAGCCTAATTGTCACTTGTTTACACGCGTTGAGCCCCTTGTATTGTTATAGGGGTATAGCCATCAAACCTGTATCAATTATATATAGATGTACCAAACTCGTCTAACTGTGTCTGTGGTCTTAACGACCTGTCAAATGCTCAAGTTGGTGAGGCCGTCTAGTGTACAGCTGCCAAGGCGGCCGCACGGTCTTCCGTGCACAAGGAGCGCTAAATATTTCCATTTACTATAATGATGCCACGTGGACCAGGCATCTTAAGCATGAGGGAAGCGTAATGCGGTATTGCATTAAAGCAAGCAAAAGCTTCACGTCAGAGTAGTGCTTGATGGCCACTTTGGAATGGAGCGATGTGGAAGGTTAACTTTTCGCTGCGGAAGTTATCGGGAAAGCCGAATATAACTTCTAGTGGCAGGGAGCCCGTGCAATGGGCTTCTAGGCCTGGCGTTACTCCTTTAAAGGTAGTATTGCTATGGCTGATTTTTGTTGGGTCTATCCCCATTTTGCGGACTGTGTCCTGATATATCAGCTTTAAACTACTGTCGCCGTCCATCAGGACTCGTGTGAAGTGGTATCCATCAATTATCATGTCTAACACCAAGGTAGCCCATCCTGCATGCCGGATACTTGCCGAGTAATCCCGATGGTCAAAGGTGATTGGTTGGGACAACCAGTGGCAGAACTCCGCGGTGATAGGCCCTGGGGCATGTGTCTCTAGGAGTGCCGCTTTGTTTCTCCCCTTCGTTACGTGTAACACATTTACTATTTTGACTTCTGGTGGGAATTTCTTCTGTTCCCCAGTGCTTTGCTTGCGAGGCTGGTCCTCGTCTTCACTTGGTGTATCCTGCCCCTTGTGTTCGGCGTTGAGCTTGCCGGACTGCTTGAAGACCCAACATTCTATATGGGTGTGATTTGCAGGTTTATCGGGGTGATGTGGATCTGACATATTTTGTCCAGAGTCTTGTTTGGGCTGGACAGTTCGTCTCTGTTGCCTTTGGAGGGCAGCTTTTGCTGACCTGACCGAGAGCTTCTGAATCCGGCGTTTACCGCCATGCTCTTTGGGCTGTCTTCTTTATTCCGGCGCTTGTTTTTGCTGCGTCGTGGTTTCCCGTTTCCGTCCCTGACTTCGGATGTACTTAGGACGCTGGTGCTGCATCGGGCTACCCAGCTGTCCTCGCCCGCACAAAAGCGGGTCATGAGGCTTGTTAATGCTGCCATTGTTCTCGGCTTTTCTTGGCCGAGGTGTCTGGCTAGCCATTCGTCTCGAACGCTATGCTTGAAAGCCGCTAAGGCTTCAGCGTCTGGACAGTTGACTATTTGGTTCTTTTTAGTGAGAAACATGTTCCAAAGCTTTCGGGCTGACTCTCCGAGCTGTTGAGTTATATGACTTAAATCGTCTGCATCCGGTGGTCGGACATAGGTCCCTTGAAAATTTGCCCGAAAAGCGTCTTCGAGCTCTTCCGAGCTTCCAATGGAGTTTTCGGGGAGGCTTTTAAGCCAGTGACGAGCTGGCCCTTTGAGCTTGAGGGGTAAGTACTTGATGGCGTGGAGATCATCTTCTCGAGCCATGTAGATATGGAGGATGTAGTCCTCAATCCAAATCCCAGGGTCAGTCGTTCCGTCGTACACCTCTATGTTTACGGGTTTGAATCCCTCTGGAAATTCATGGTCCAGCACCTCATCGGTGAAACATAGGGGGTGTGTGGCACCCCTGTATTTGGGTGTACCGTGGTGTTCGGATTTTTGTTGTGTTGCATTGCGTGCTGGAGCGTGCTTGCTTGGCCCGTAGATGGATCTGGTTGCGCCGTCCTTTTGATGCGAGCCCTCACGTGGATCGCGTACTGGCTTGTGTGTGGCGTCGTTTGCCGCTCTATGTTGGCCACGAGGTCGTCTATCCGACCGGATGGCTATTTTGTTTTTTGATTGCGGGGGATCTAAGGCCTCTTCATCAAATTCAGGTAGCAGCTTTCGCTTCGGGTAGCTCTTTGTGTGGTGACTACCGCCGTATTTTGCTCCAGTGTTGAGTACTTCACTCCATCTAATTCTGAGTGTGTCTTGTGCAGCCCTGAGCCTTTGCTTCTGCTTTTTCAGACTCCTCGCAGTGGCAACAAGCCTTTGATGGGTATTCTGTTGCTCCGGGTGCCTGTCCGGTGTGATGTCATCCGGACTGTTATCTTCGCCGGAGTCGGGTTGTTCGGTTTGATTCTCTGTGTTGCCGTGGTCGGACGGTGGTTCAATGCCATATTTGTCGTCCGCTGGCTCACCCTGCTCTATCGCGGGGTCTATATGATCACTGTTTCTGCCGAGGTGGGATTGTTGGGTAACGTAGCATAAATTCAAAATTTTCCTACGTGTCACCAAGATCTATCTATGGAGTCATCTAGCAACGAGGGAGGAGTGGATCTACATACCCTTGTAGATCGCGCGCGGAAGCGTTCAAGAGAACGGGGTTGATGGAGTCGTACTCGTCGTGATCCAAATCACCGATGATCCTAGCGCCGAACGGATGGCACCTCCGCGTTCAACACACGTACGGAGCAGCGACGTCTCCTCCTTCTTGATCCAGCAAGGGGGAGGAGAGGTTGATGGAGATCCAGCAGCACGACGGCGTGGTGGTGGAAGTAGCGGGATTCCAACAGGGCTTCGCCAAGCGCTGCGGGAGGAGGAAGGTGTGTCATGGGAGGGAGAGGGAGGCGCCAGGGCTTAGGTATCGTTGCCCTCCCTCCCCCCCACTATATATAGGGCCAAGGGAGAGGGGGAGGGCGCAGCCTTGCCCCTTCCTCCAAGGAAGGGTGCAGCCAAGGGGGGGAGGAGTCCATCCTCCCCAAGGCACCTCGGAGGTGCCTTCCCCCTTTAGGACTCTCCCCTCCTCTTGTCCCTTTGGCGCATGGGCCTCTAGGGGCTGGTGCCCTTGGCCCATGTAGGCCAAGGCGCACCCCCTACAGCCCATGTGGCCCCCGGGGCAGGTGGCCCCACCCGGTGGACCCCCGGGACCCTTCCGGTGGTCCCGGTACAATATCGATGACCCCGAAACTTGTCCTGATGCCCGAAATAGCACTTCCTATATATAATTCTTTACCTCCGGACCATTTCGGAACTCCTCGTGATGTCCGTGATCTCATCCGGGACTCCGAACAACTTTCGGGTTACCGCATACTTATATCTCTATAACCCTAGCGTCACCGAACCTTAAGTATGTAGACCCTACGGGTTCGGGAGACATGCAGACATGACCGAGACGACTCTCCGGTCAATAACCAACAGTGGGATCTGGATACCCATGTTGGCTCCCACATGTTCCACGATGATCTCATCGGATGAACCACGATGTCAAGGACTTAATCAATCTCGTATACAATTCCCTTTGTCTATCAGTACGATACTTGCCCGAGATTCGATCGTCGGTATCCCGATACCTTGTTCAATCTCGTTACCGGCAAGTCTCTTTACTCGTTCCGTAACACATCATCCCGTGATAAACTCCTTGATCACATTGTGCACATTATGATGATGTCCTACCGAGTGGGCCCAGAGATACCTCTCCATCACACGGAGTGACAAATCCCAGTCTCGATTCGTGCCAACCCAACAGACACTTTCGGAGATACCCGTAGTGCACCTTTATAGTCACCCAGTTACGTTGTGACGTTTGGCACACCAAAGTATTCCTACGGTATCCAGGAGTTGCACAATCTCATGGTCTAAGGAAATGATACTTGACATTAGAAAAGCTTTAGCGAACGAACTACACGATCCTTGTGCTAGGCTTAGGATTGGGTCTTGTCCATCACATCATTCTCCTAATGATGTGATCCCGTTATCAACGACATCCAATGTCCATGGTCAGGAAACCGTGACCATCTATTGATCAACGAGCTAGTCAACTAGAGGCTTACTAGGGACATGGTGTTGTCTATGTATCCACACATGTATCTGAGTTTCCTATCAATACAATTCTAGCATGGATAATAAACGATTATCATGAACAAGGAAATATAATAATAACTAATTTATTATTGCCTCTAGGGCATATTTCCAACAGTCTCCCACTTGCACTAGAGTCAATAATCCAGTTCACATCGATATGTGATTAACACTCAAGGTCACATTCCCATGTGACTAACACCCAAAGAGTTTACTAGAGTCAATAATCTAGTTCACATTACCATGTGATTAACACTCGATGAGTTCTGGGTTTGATCATGTTATGCTTGTGAGAGATGTTATAGTCAATGGGTCTGAATCTTTCAGATCCGTATGTACTTCGCAAATCTCTATGTCATCTTGTAGATGCAACTACTACGCCACATTTGGAGCTATTCCAAATAACTGTTCTGCTATACGAATCCAGTTTACTACTCAAAATAATCTGGATTAGTGTCAAAGTTTGCATTGGCGTAACCCTTTATGACGAACTCTTTTACCACCTCCATAATCGAGAAAATTCCTTAGTCCACTAGTTACTAAGGATAACTTTGACCGTTGTCTTGTGATCCATTCTTGGATCACTCTTGTACCCCTTGACTGACTCATGGCAAGGCACATTTCAGGTGCGGTACACAGCATAGCATACTGTAGGGCCTATGTCTTAAGCATAGGGGACGACCTTCGTCCTTTCTCTCTATTCTGCCTTGGTCGAGCTTTAAGTCTTAACTTCATATCTTACAACTCAGGCAAGAACTCCTTCTTTGACTGATCCATCTTGAACACCTTCAAGATCATGTCAAGGTATGTGCTCATTTGAAAGTACCATTAAGCGTTTTGATCTATCCTTATAGATCTTGATGCTCAACGTTCAAGTAGCTTAATCCAGGCTTTCCATTGAAAAACACTTTTCAAATAACCCTATATGCTTTCCAGAAATTCTACATCATTTCTGATCAACAACATATATTCATCAGAAATTCTATAGTGCTCCCACTCACTTCTTTGGAAATACAAGTTTCTCATAAACTTTGTATAAACCCAAAATCTTTGATCATCTCATCAAAGCATACATTCCAACTCCGAGATGCTTACTCCAGTCCTTAGAAGGATTGCTGGAGCTTTGCATACTTATTAGCATCTTTCAGGATTGACAAAACCTTCCGGTTGTATCACATACAACCTTTCCTCAAGAAAATCATCGAGGAAACAATGTTTTGACATCCTATCTGCAAGATTTCATAAATAATGCAGTAATCGCTAATATAATTCCAACAGACTCTTAGCATCGCTACGAGTGAGAAAGTCTCATCGTAGTCAACTCCTTGAACTTGTCGGAAAACATCTTAACGACAAGTCGAGCTTTCTTAATGGTGATACTTACCATCATTGTCCGTCTTCCTTTTAAAATCCATCTGTACTCAATAGCCTTACGACCATCGAGCCGTTCTGCCAAAGTCTACACTTTGTTTTCATACATGGATCCTCTCTCGGATTTTATGGCCTCGAGCCATTTATCGGAATCCGGGTCCACCATCGCTTCTCCATGGCTCGTAGGTTCATTGTTGTCTAGCAACATGACTTCCAAGACAGGATTACGTACCACTCTGAAGTAGTACGCATCCTTGTCATCCCACGAGGTTTGGTAGTGACTTGATCTGAAGTTTTATGATCACTATCATAAGCTTCCACTTCAGTTGGTGTAGGTGCCACAGGAACAACTTCCTGTGCCCTGCTACACACTAGTTGAAGTGAAGGTTCAATAACCTCATCAAGTCTCCACCATCCTCCCACTCAATTCTTTCGAGAGAATCTTTTCCTCGAGAAAGTACCCGATTCTAGAAACAATCCCTTATTGCTTTCGGATCTGAGACAGGAGGTATACCCAACTGTTTTGGGTGTCCTATGAAGATGCATTTATCCGCTTTGGGTTCGAGCTTATCAGCCTGAAACTTTTTCACATAAGCGTCGCAGCCCCAAACTTTTAAGAAATGATAGCTTAGGTTTCTCTAAACCATAGTTCATACTATGTCATCTCATCGGAATTACGTGGTGCCCTATTTAAAGTGAATGTGGTTGTCTTTAATGCCTAACCCATAAACTATTGTGGTAATTCGATAAGAGACATCATGGTATGCATCATATCCAATAGGGTGCAGCTATGATGTTCGGACACACCATCACACTATGGTGTTCCAGGCTGTATTAGTTGTGAAACAATTTCCACAATGTCTTAATTCTATGCCAAACTCGTAATTCAGATATTCATCTCTATGATCATATCATAGATCTTTTATCCTCTTGTCACGATGATCTTTCAACTTCACCCTGAAATTACTTGAACCTTTCAATAATTCAGACTCGTGATTCATCAAGTAAATGTACTCAACATCTACTCAAACCATCTGTGAAGTAAGAACATAACGATATCCACTACATGCCTCAGCACTCATTGGATTGCACACATCAAAATGTATTACTTCCAACAAGTTGCTTTCTAGTTCCATTTTACTGAAAACGAGGCTTTCAGTCATCTTGCCCATGTGGTATGATTTGCATGTCTCAAGTGATTCAAAATCAAGTGAGTCCAAACGGTCCATTTGCATGGAGTTTCTTCATGCATATACACCAATAGACATGGTTCGCATGTCTCAAACTTTTCAAAACGAGTGAGCCCAAAGATCCATCAACATGGAGCTTCTTCATGCGTTCTATACCGATATGACTTACGTGGCAGTGCCACAAGTAGGTGGTACTATCATTACTATCTTATATCTTTTGGCATGAACATGTGTATCACCACGATCGAGATTCAATAAACCATTCATTTTAGGTGCAAGACCATTGAAGGTATTATTCAAATAAACAGAGTAACCATTATTCTCCTTAAATGAATAACTGTATTGTGATAGACATAATCCAATCATGTCTATGATCAACGCAAACACCAATCTTGATGGTAGAGGGAGCATACGATATTTGATCAACCTTGGAAATACTTCCAACACATATCGTCATCTCACCTTTTAGCTAGCCTCCGTTTATTCCGTAGCTTTTATTTCGAGTTACTAACACTTAGCAACCGAACCGGTATCTAATACCCTGGTGCTACTAGGAGTACTAGTAAAGTACACATCAACACAATGTATATCCAATATACTTCTATCGACCTTGCCAGCCTTCTCATCTACCAAGTATCTAGGGTAATACTGCTCCAGTGGCTGTTCCCCTTATTACAGAAGCACTTAGCTCAGGTTTGGGTTCAACCTTGGGTTTCTTCACTAGAGCAGCAGCTGATTTGCCGTTTCATGAAGCATCCCTTTTTGCCCTTGCCCTTCTTGAAACTAGTGGTTTTCACTAACCATCAACAATTGATGCTCCTTCTTGATTTCTACTTTTGTGGTGTCAAACATCGCGAATATCTCAAGGATCATCATATATGTACCTGATATATTATAGTTCATCACGAAGCTCTAGCAGCTTGGTGGTAATGACTTCAGAGAACCATCACTATTTCATCTGGAAGATCAACTCCCACTCGATTCAAGCGATTGTTGTACTCAGACAATCTGAGCACATGCTCAACGATTGAGATTTTCTCCCTTAGTTTGCAGGCTAAGAAAAATCGTCGGAGGTCTTATACCTCTTGACGTGGGCACGAGCCTGAAATCCCAATTTCAGCCCTCGAAACATCTCATATGTTTTGCGACGTTTCAAAAACATCTTCGGTGCCTCAATTCTAAACCGTTTAACTGAACTATCACGTAGTTATCAAAATGTGTATGTCAGATGTTCGCAATATCCACAGACGACGTTTGAGGTTCAGCACACTGAGCGGTGCATTAAGGACATAAGCCTTCTATAAAGCAATGAGGACAATCCTCAGTTTACGGACCTAGTCCGCATAATTGCTACTATCAACTTTCAACTAAATTTTCTCTAGGAACATATCTAAACAGTAGAATAGAAGCGCGAGCTACGACATAATTTGCGAAGACCTTTTGACTATGTTCAGGATAATTAAGTTCATCTTATGAACTCCCACTCAGATAGACATCCCTCTAGTCATCTAAGTGATTACATGATCCGAGTCAACTAGGCCGTGTCCGATCATCACGTGAGACGGACTAGTCAACATCGGTGAACATCTTCACGTTGATCATATCTACCATACGACTCATGCTTGACCTTTCGGTCTTCTGTGTTCTGAGGCCATGTCTGTACACATGCTATGCTCGTCAAGTCAACCTAAGTGTTTTGCGTGTGTAAATCTGTCTTACACCCGTTGTATGTGAACGTTAGAATCTATCACACCCGATCATCACGTGGTGCTTCGAAACAATGAACTGTCGCAAGGTGCACAGTTAGGGGGAACACTTTCTTGAAATTTTAATGAGGGATCATCTTATTTACTACCGTTGTTCTAAGCAAACAAGATGCAAAAACATGATAAACATCACATGCAATCAAATAGTGACATGATATGGCCAATATCATATTGCTCCTTTTGATCTCCATCTTCGGGGCTCCATGATCATTATCGTCACCGGCATGACACCATGATCTCCATCATCATGATCTCCATCATCGTGTCTTCTTGAAGTTGTCACGTCATCTATTACTTCTACTACTATGGCTAACTCTTTAGCAATAAAGTAAAGTAATTACATGACATTTATGTTTACACGCAGGTCATAAATAAATTAAGACAACTCCTATGGCTCCTGCCGGTTGTCATACTCATCGACATGCAAGTGGTGATTCCTATTACAAGAACATGATCAATCTCATACATCACATATATTATTCATCACATCCTTTTGGCCATATCACATCACATAGCATACCCTGCAAAAACAAGTTAGACGTCCTCTAATTGTTGTTTGCATGTTTTACGTGGCTGCTATGGGTTTCTAGCAAGAACATTTCTTACATACGCAAAGACCACAACGTGATATGCCAATTTCTATTTACCCTTCATAAGGAACCTTTTCATCAAATCCGATCCGACTAAAGTGGGAGAGACAGACACCCGCTAGCCACCTTATGCAACTAGTGCAAGTCAGTCGGTGGAACCAGTCTCACGTAAGAGTACGTGTAAGGTCGGTCCGGGCCGCTTCATCCCACAATGCCGCCGAATCAAGATTGGACTGGTAATGGTAAGCATATTGAACAAAATCAACGCCCACAACTACTTTGTGTTCTACTCGTGCATAGAAACTACGCATAGACCTAGCTCATGATGCCACTGTTGGGTAACGTAGCAGAAATTCAAAATTTTCCTACGTGTCACCAAGATCAATCTATGGAGTCATCGAGCAACGAGGGAGGAGTGGATCTACATACCCTTGTAGATCGCGCGTGGAAGCGTTCAAGAGAACGGGGTTGATGGAGTCGTACTCGTCGTGATCCAAATCACCGATGATCCTAGCGCCGAACGGACGGCACCTCCGCGTTCAACACACGTACGGAGCAGCGACATCTCCTCCTTCTTGATCCAGCAAGGGGGAAGGAGAGGTTGATGGAGATCCAGCAGCACGATGGCGTGGTGGTGGAAGTAGCGGGATTCCAACAGGGCTTCGCCAAGCGCCGCGGGAGGAGGAAGGTGTGTCATGGGAGGGAGAGGGAGGCGCCAGGGCTTAGGTATGGTTGCCCTCCCTCCCCCCCACTATATATAGGGCCAAGGGAGAGGGAGAGGGCGCAGCCTTGCCCCTTCCTCCAAGGAAGGGTGCGGCCAAGGGGGGAGGAGTCCATCCTCCCCAAGGCACCTCGGAGGTGCCTTCCCCTTTTAGGACTCTCCCCTCCTCTTGTCCCTTTGGCGCATGGGCCTCTAGGGGCTGGTGCCCTTGGCCCATGTAGGCCAAGGCGCACCCCCTACAGCCCATGTGGCCCCCGGGGCAGGTGGCCCCACCCGGTGGACCCCCGGGACCCTTCCAGTGGTCCCGGTACAATACCGATGACCCCGAAACTTGTCCCGATGCCCGAAATAGCACTTCCTATATATCATTCTCTACCTCCGTACCATTCCGGAACTCCTCGTGATGTCCGGGATCTCATCCGGGACTGCGAACAACTTTGGGGTTACTGCATACTTATATCTCTATAACCCTAGCGTCACCGAACCTTAAGTATGTAGACCCTACGGGTTCGGGAGACATGCAGACATGACCGAGACGACTCTCCAGTTAATAACCAACAGTGGGATCTGGATACCCATGTTGGTTCCCACATGTTCCACGATGATCTCATTGGATGAACCACGATGTCAAGGACTTAATCAATCCCGTATACAATTCCCTTTGTCTATCGGTACGATACTTGCCCGAGATTCGATCGTCGGTATCCCGATACCTTGTTCAATCTCGTTACCGGCAAGTCTCTTTACTCGTTCCGTAACACATCATCCCATGATCAACTCCTTGATCACATTGTGCACATTATGATGATGTCCTACCGAGTGGGCCCAGAGATACCTCTCCGTCACACAGAGTGACAAATCCCAGTCTCGATTCGTGCCAACCCAACAGACACTTTCAGAGATACCCGTAGTGCACCTTTATAGTCACCCAGTTACGTTGTGACGTTTGGCACACCCAAAGCACTTCTACGGTATCCGGGAGTTGCACAATCTCATGGTCTAAGGAAATGATACTTGACATTAGAAAAGCTTTAGCGAACGAACTACACGATCCTTGTGCTAGGCTTAGGATTGGGTCTTGTCCATCACATCATTCTCCTAATGATGTGATCCCGTTATCAACGACATCCAATGTCCATGGTCAGGAAACCGTGACCATCTATTGATCAACGAGCTAGTCAACTAGAGGCTTACTAGGGACATGGTGTTGTCTATGTATCCACACATGTATCTGAGTTTCCTATCAATACAATTCTAGCATGGATAATAAACGATTATCATGAACAAGGAAATATAATAATAACTAATTTATTATTGCCTCCAGGGCATATTTCCAACAGGGATTTGGAGCGGCGCTTACGCCGGCACTTTCACTGCTTCTCGAGGGAATGATCCTTCGATGCATCCTTCCGTTCCTCGTTGTCGTTTTGTTTGGGTGTGTCCACCATGTATACATCATATGATGAAGTGGGCGTCCAGTGCCCTGTGGGCAGTGGCTCCTGTTCGTCTCCTGCATCTTCGTCCATACCGTCGATGTCTTCGGAGTCGAAGTTGAGCATGTCGGTCAAATCATTGATAGTGGCTACTAAGTGGGTGGTGGGTGGGCGGCAAATTTCTTTGTCATCCGCATCCCAATCCTGCCAGACATAGTTTGGCCAGGACTCTCCTAACAAGGAGAGAGACTTTAATGAATTCAGTATGTCGCCGAAGGGCGAGTGCTGAAAGATATCCGCGGAGGTGAACTCCATGATCGGCGGCCAGTCGGATTCGATAGGCACGGGCGCGGGCGGTTTGGAGTCCGTGGCCGGGGAAGAGTCCGGTAGTTCGGCGTCACGGCTCCCGTGAAGGGTAGGGTCGATACTCGGCCCGATCGCCGCTGAGAATACGGCCTCCATGGCGGGGTCTATCCATCCGTCCATGGATGGCGGAATTGGCTCCGAATTGAGGGTCGGAGCGGTTGCCGGTGCGATCTCGTGAACACTGTCCGATGGTAGAGCTAAATCATGATCATCGTGACCGTGCGGCGCACTCGGAAGGGGCTCGAATCCGTCGAAGATCAAATCTCCGCGGATGTCGGCCGTGTAGTTTAAGCTTCCAAATCTGACCTGGTGGCCAGGGGCGTAACTCTCGATCTGCTCCAGATGGCCAAGCGAGTTGGCCCGTAGTGCGAAGCCGCCGAATACAAAGATCTGTCCGGGGAGAAAAGTCTCACCCTGGACTGCATCGCTATCGATGATCGAAGGAGCCATCAAGCCTAACGATGATGACACAGAGGAATTCTCAATGAAAGCACCAATGTCGGTGTCAAAACCGGCGGATCTCGGGTAGGGGGTCCCGAACTATGCGTCTAGGCGGATGGTAACAGGAGGCAGGGGACACGATGTTTACCCAGGTTCGGGCCCTCTTGATGGAGGTAAAACCCTACGTCCTGCTTGATTGTTCTTGATGATATGAGTAGTACAAGAGTTGATCTACCACGAGATCGAAGAGGCTAAACCCTAGAAGCTAGCCTATGGTATGATTGTTGTTGTTGGTCCTACAGACTAAACCCTCCGATTTATATAGACACCGGAGGGGGCTAGGGTTACACAGAGTCGGTTACAAGGAAGGAAATCTACATATCCGTACCGCCAAGCGTGCCTTCCACGCCAAGGAGAGTCCCATCCGGACACGGGACGAAGTCTTCAATCTTGTATCTTCATAGTCCAACAGTCCGACCAAAGGATATAGTCCGGCTGTCCGGATACCCCCTAATCCAGGACTCCCTCACCTGTATTTACAAGAAAGCGAGTGGGAGCTGTGTAGCATTTCTAATATTATATGTGGATGACATATTGCTGATTGGAAATGATATAGAATTTCTGGATAGCATAATGGGATACTTGAACAAGAGTTTTTCAATGAAAGACCTTGGTGAAGCAACTTATATATTGGGCATTAAGATCTATAGAGATAGATCAAGATGCTTAATTGGACTTTCACAAAGCACATACCTTGACAAAGTTTTGAAAAAGTTCAAAATGGATCAAGCAAAGAAAGGGTTCTTGCCTGTGTTACAAGGTGTGAAGTTGAGTAAGACTCAATGCCTGACCACTGCAGAAGATCGAGAGAAGATGAAAGATGTTCCCGATGCTTCAGCCATAGGTTCTATCATGTATGCAATGCTGTGTACCAGACCTGATGTGTGCCTTGCTAGAAGTTTAGCAGGGAGGTACCAAAGTAATCCAGGAGTGGATCACTGGACAGCGGTCAAGAACATCCTGAAATACCTGAAAAGGACTAAGGATATGTTTCTCGTTTATGGAGGTGACAAAGAGCTAGTCATAAATGGTTACGTCGATGCAAGCTTTGACACTGATCCGGACGATTCTAAATCACAAACCAGATACGTGTTTACATTGTACGGTGGTGCTGTCAGTTGGTGCAATTCTAAACAAAGCGTTGTGGTGGGATCTACATGTGAAGCGGAGTACATAGCTGCTTCGGAGGCAGCGAATGAAGGAGTGTGGATGAAGGAGTTCATTTCCGATCTAGGTGTCATACCTAGTGCATCGGGTCCAATGAAAATCTTTTGTGAGAATACTGGTGCAATTGCCTTGGCGAAGGAATGCAGATTTCACAAGAGAACCAAGCACATCAAGAGACGCTTCAATTCCATCCGAGATTTAGTCCAGGTGGGAGACATAGAAATTTGTAAGATACATACAGATCTGAATGTTGCAGACCCATTGACTAAGCATCTTCCACGAGCAAAACATGATCATCACCAAGGCTCCATGGGTGTTAGAATCATTACTGTGTAATCTAGATTATTGACTCTAGTGCAAGTGGGAAGCTGAAGGAAATATGCCCTGGAGGCAATAATAAAGTTATTATTTCTTTCCTTATATCATGATAAATGTTTATTATTCATGCTAGAAATGTATTAACCGGAAACATAATACATCTGAGAATACATAGACAAACAGAGTGTCACTAGTATGCCTCTACTTGACTAGCTTGTTGATCAAAGATGGTTATGTTTCCTAACCATAGACATGAGTTGTCATTTGATTAATGGGATCACATCATTAGGAGAATGATGTGATTGACTTGACCCATTCCGTTAGCTTAGCACTTGATCATTTAGTTTGTTGCTATTGCTTTCTTCATGACTTATACATGTTCCTATGACTATGAGATTATGCAACTCCCCTTTACCGGAGGAACACTTTGTGTGCTACCAAACGTCACAACGTAACTGGGTGATTATAAAGGTGCTCTACAGGTGTCTCCGAAGGTACTTGTTGGGTTGGTGTATTTCGA
Organism: Triticum aestivum; assembly: GCF_018294505.1. Taxonomy (NCBI): domain Eukaryota; kingdom Viridiplantae; phylum Streptophyta; class Magnoliopsida; order Poales; family Poaceae; genus Triticum; species Triticum aestivum. The sequence goes on along the minus strand of NC_057800.1, from coordinate 107,321,432 downwards.
GATTAGGATTTGTCACTCTGATTGTCGGAGAGGTATCTCTGGGCCCACTCGGTAATGCACATCACTTAAGCCTTGCAAGCATTGCAACAAATGAGTTAGTTGCAGGATGATGTGTTACGTAACGAGTAAAGAGACTTCCCGGTAACGAGATTGAACTAGGTATCGAGGAACCGACGATCGAATCTCGGACAAGTAACATACCGATGACAAAGGGAACAATGTATGTTGTTATGCGGTTTGACCGATAAAGATCTTCGTAGAATATGTAGGAGCCAATATGAGCATCTAGGTTCCGCTATTGGTTATTGACCAGAGACGTGTCTCGGTCATGTCTACATAGTTCTCGAACCCGTAGGGTCCGCACGCTTAAAGTTCGATGACGGTTATATTATGAGTTTGTGTGTTTTGATGTACCGAAGGTAGTTCGGAGTCCCGGATGTGATCACGGACATGACGAGGAGTCTTGAAATGGTCGAGACATGAAGATTGATATATTGGACGACTATATTCGGACACCGGAATGGTTCCGGGGGTTATCAGATATATACCGGAGTACCGGGGGGTTACCGGAACACCCCCGGGGGTTATCGGGCCTCATGGCCCAAAAGTGGTGGAAGAGGAGAGGCAGCAGGAGGTGGCGCGCAGCCCCCTTGCCCCAATCCGAATTGGGAATGGGAAGGGGGCGCGGCCCCCCTTCTCCTTCCTTCTCTCCACCTCCTCCTTCCCCCTTCTCCTAGTTGGAATAGGAAAGGGGGGCAAAACCTACTTGGATTAGGATTGCCCCCCCTTGGGCACGCCTCCTCCTCTTGGACGCCCCCCTCCTCCTTCCCCCTTTATATACGGAGGAGGGGGCACCCCATGGACACAATAATTGATCTCTTGATCTCTTAGCCATGTGCGGTGCCCCCCTCCACCATAATCCACCTCGATCATATCATAGCGGTGCTTTGGCGAAGCCCTGCGTCGGTAGAACATCATCATCGTCACCACGCCATCGTGCTGACGAAACTCTCCCTCAAGACTCGGCTAGATCGGAGTCAGAGGGACGTCATCGAGTTGAACATGTGCAGAACTCAGAGGATTAAGTCTTTAAGGATTTGAGAACACTTGATGTATGTCTTGCATGGGATACCCGTGGTAACAATGGGGTATTCTATTGATCCACTTGATGTATGTTTTGGTGATCAACTTGCGGGTTCCGTGACCTTGGGAATATATGCATAGGGGTTGGCACACGTTTTCGTCTTGACTCTCCGGTAGAAACTTTGGGGCACTCTTTGAGGTTCTATGTGTTGGTTGAATAGATGAATCTGAGATTGTGTGATGCATATCGTATAATCATACCCACGGATACTTGAGGTGACATTGGAGTATCTAGGTGACATTAGGGTTTTGGTTGATTTGTGTCTTAAGGTGTTATTCTAGTACGAACTATAGGGCTGTTTGTGACACTTATAGGAATAGCCCAACGGATTGATTGGAAAGAATAACTTTGAGGTGGTTTCGTACCCTACCATAATCTCTTCGTTTGTTCTCCGCTATTAGTGACTTTGGAGTGACTCTTTGTTGCATGTTGAGGGATAGTTATGTGATCCAATTATGTTATTATTGTTGAGGGAACTTGCACTAGTGAAATTACGAACCTTAGGCCTTATTTCCTAGCATTGCAATACCGTTTACGCTCACTTTTATCATTCGTTACCATGCTGTTTTTATATTTTCAGATTACAAAAACCTTTATCTACCATCCATATACCACTTGTATCACCATCTCTTCGCCGAACTAGTGCACCTATACAATTTACCATTGTATTGGGTGTGTTGGGGACACAAGAGACTCTTTGCTATTTGGTTGCAGGGTTGTTTGAGAGAGACCATCTTCATCCTACGCCTCCTACGGATTGATAAACCTTAGGTCATCCACTTGAGGGAAATTTTCTACTGTCCTACAAACCTCTGCACTTGGAGGCCCAACAACGTCTACAAGAAGAAGGTTGTGTAGTAGACATCAAGCTCTTTTCTGGCGCCGTTGCCGGGGAGGCTAGGTAAGCGGCACTAACACCCCGTCAACTAAGATCTTTTCTGGCACCGTTGCCGGGGAGGTTAGCTCTTGAAGGTATATCTTTAGATCTTGCAATCGAATCTTTTTGTTTCTTGTTTTATCACTAGTTTAGTCTATAAAAGAAAATTATAAAAATATGGAACTAAGGGTACCTCATATGCTTCATCTTTTTAGTATCTGTCATGAAAATAAGGATTCTGATAATTGTGCCCAAGTGCTAGAAGAAGAATGCATTAGAATGTTTGGCACTAAATATTTGAATGATGAGCATGATTGCAATGTTGTTAGTATGAATTCCTTGAATATCCATGATGCTAATGATATGCAAAGCCACAAGCTTGGGGAAGCTATGTTTGATGAAGATGATATTTTTTGTCCCCCAAGTTTTGATGAGTAAATTTATTATGATGAAAGCATGCCTCCTATTTATGATGATTATATTGATGAAAGTGGATTTGGAGAGGTCATGACTTTATTTTGTGATGAATCCACTATTTTGGAAGAGGTTCCAATTGATTATGAGAACAAAGTTGCTATCTATGATGATTATTGTGATGACCTCTATGATATAAAGAATAATGATATCCATGAAACTTGTCATCATGATTTTAGTTTTCAATTGGATTATGCCTCACATGATAGTTATTTTGTTGAGTTTCCTCCCACTATCCCGAATGAGAAGAATTTTGCTTATGTGGAGAGTAGTAAATTTTCTATGCTTGTAGATCATGAAAAGAATGCTTTAGATGCTAGTTATATTGTTGAATTCATTCATGATGCTACTGAAAATTATTATGAGGGAGGAATATATGCTTGTAGGAATTGCAATAATATCAAGTTTCCTCTCTATGTGCTTAAAGTTATGAAGTTATGCTTGTTTTACGTTCCTATGAAAGTTGATTCTTGTTCCCATAAGTTGTTTGCTCACAAAATCCCTATGCATAGGAAGTGGGTTAGACTTAAATGTGCTAGTCATATTCTTCATGATGCTCTCTTTATGTTTCAATTCTTATCTTTTATGTGAGCATCATTGAAATCATCCTAGCTAGGGGCGTTAAACGATAGCGCTTGTTGGGAGGCAACCCAATTTTATTTTTGTTATTTACCTTTTTATCCTGTTTATCAATAAATAATTTATCTAGCCTCTTTTATGATAGAGTTTTTATGTTTTAATTAGTGTTTGTGCCAAGTAGAACCTTTGGGAAGACTTGGGGAAAGTTTTTGCTATCTTGCTGTAAAAAACAGAAACTTTAGCGCTCACGAGATTAGCTACCATTTTTTACTGGAGAATGATATTTAGTTAATTATTTTTGAATATGATTAATAGATAAATTCCTCAGGTCGACCAATTTATTTGAGAATTTTATGAGTTCCAGAAGTGGTCTAAACCTAAGATTACTACAGACTGTTCTGTTTTTGACAGATTCTGTTTTCATTGTGTTGTTTGCTTATTTTGATGAATCTATGAGTAGTATCGGAGGGTATGAACCATAGAGAAGTTGGAATACAGTAGATATTACACCAATATGAATTTATAATGAGTTCATTACAGTAGCTTATGTTTCTTATACTAACGGAGCTTACGAGTTCTCTGTTGAGTTTTGTGTTGTGAAGTTTTCAAGTTTTGGTTAAAGATTCGATGGACTATGGAATAAGTTGTGTCAAGATACTAATATTGGGGATGCCCAAGTAAACCCAAGGTAATATTCAAGGACAACCAAAAGCTTAAGCTTGGGGATGCCCCGGAATGCATCCCCTCTTTCGTCTTCGTTCATCGGTAACTTTACTTGGAGCTATATTTTTATTCACCACATGATATATGTTTTGCTTGGCGCATCAATTTATTTTGTTAGTATTTGCTTGATGTTATTTAGAACAATGTTTTGCATCTTTTATTTCAATAAAAGTGGCATTGATAGCCTCTACTATGCCTATGTTACAAGTATACATGTTGGTGTTTGAAAACAGAAAGATTACCGCTGTTGCAATAATTCCCTAGAAAAGTCAGAATGTGATAAAATGTTGAAACCTTTTGCATATTAAGCTCTGATAAATTTACTACAGTGGGAATTTTCTTTCATAATTTTTGGAGCTAGGTAAGTATGAATCTTGCTGCACTCTTTACAGACTGTCCTGTTTAGACAGATTGCTGTTATGTTTGCAATGATTCTATTTGAGGATAGGACTATTAAATATGCAGAGGCATTTAGTATGCAATGTTGAATAATAATTTTAGTGATTTGCTACAGTAGAGTATGATAAGGTTTTTGCAATGGTTTATACTGACTTATCTCACGAGTCTTGTTGAGTTTTGTGTGGATGAAGCTTTTGAGATTTAGGGAGACCATGATATGAGAGGAATTAAGGAGACACAAAAGCTCAAGCTTGGGGATGCCCAAGGCATCCCAAGATAATATTTCAAGAAGTCTCAAGCGTCTAAGATTGGGGATGCCCCGATTGGCATCCCACCTTTCTTGTTCAACAACTATCGATTAGTTTCGGTTGATCCTAAGTTTTTACTTCTTTACATGATGTTTCCCATTCTTAGAATGTAATTTTACTTTGTTTTGCTTGCTATTTGAATAAAATATCAATATCTGAAATTATTAAATGGGAGTCTTCACATAGTTGCATAATTATTCAACTACTCATTGATCTTCACTTATATCTTTTGGAGTAGTTTGTCATTTGCTCTAGTGCTTCACTTATACCTTTTTAGAGCACGACGGTGGTTTTATTTTGAAGAAATAGATGAACTCTCAGGCTTCACTTATATTATTTTGAGAGTCCTAAAATAGCATGGCAATTTTCTTTAATTAATACCATGAGAAATTTGATGCTTGATAATTGTTTTGAGATATAAAGGTAGTAATATCATAGTTGTGCTAGTTGAGTAATTGTGGAATTGAAGAATACATGTGTTGGAGTTTGTGATTCCCGTAGCATGCACGTATGGTGAACCGTTATGTAACGAAGTCGGAGCATGAAGTATTTGTGGATTGTCTTCCTTTGTGTGGCGGTCGGGATCGCGCGATGGTTAACTCCTACCAACCATTCCCGTAGGAGCATGCGTAGTAGTACTTTGCTTCGAGGGCTAATAAATTTTTGCAATAAGTATATGAGTTCTTTATGACTAATGTGAGTCCATGGATTATACGCACACTTACCTTTCCACAATTTTCTAGCCTCTTCGGTACCGCTCATTGCCCTTTCTCACCTTGAGAGTCGGTGCAAACTTCGCCGGTGCATCCAAACCCCGTGATATGATATGCTCTATCACACATAAACCTCCTTATATCTTCCTCAAAACAGCCACCATACCTACCTATCATGGCATTTCCATAGCCATTCCGAGATACATTGCCATGCAACTTTCCACCGTTTCATTTACCATGACATACTCCATTATTGTCATATTGCTTTGCATGATCATGTAGTTGACATTGTATTTGTGGCAAAGCCACCGTTCATAATTCTTTCATACATGTCGCTCTTGATTCATTGCATATCCCGGCACATCGCCGGAGGCATTCATATAGAGTCATATTTTGTTCTAAGTAGTGAGTTGTAATTCATGAGTTGTAAGTAAATAAAAGTGTGATGATCATCATTATTAGAGCATTGTCCCAAGTGAGGAAAGGATGATGGAGACTATGATTCCCCCACAAGTCAGGATGAGACTCCGGACTAAATAAAAAAAGAGAGGCCATAAAGAAAAAAGAAGAGAAAAGGCCAAAAAAATGAGAGAAAAAGAGAGAAGGGACAATGTTACTATCCTTTTACCACACTTGTGCTTCAAAGTAGCACCATGATCTTCATAATAGAGAGTCTCTCATATTGTCTCTTTCATGCACTAGTGGGAAATTTCATTATAGAACTTGGCTTGTATATTCCAATGATGGGCTTCCTCAAATGCCCAAGGTCTTCATGAGCAAGCAAGTTGGATGCACACCCACTTAGTTTCTTTTTGAGCTTTCACACACTTATAGCTCTAGTGCATCCGTTGCATGGCAATCCCTACTCCTCGCATTAACATCAATTGATGGGCATCTCCATAGCCCGTTGATGAGCCTCGTTGATGTGAGACTTTCTCCTTTTTTGTCTTCCCACACAACCCCTACCATTATACCTTATTCCACCATAGTGCTATATCCATGGCTTGCGCTCATGTATTGTGTAAGAGTTGAAAAGGCTGAAGCGCGTTAAAAGTATGAACCAAATTCTTGGCCAAAACCGGGGTCGTACATGATATGAATATTTTGTGTGGGGAATATGGAGCATAGCCAGACTATATGATTTTGTAGGGATAACTTGCTTTGGCTATGTTATTTTGATAAGACATAATTGCTTAGTTAGTATGCTTGAAGTATTATTGTTTTTATGTCAACATTAAACTTTTATCTTGAATCATATCAAATCTGAACATTCATGCCTCAATAAGAAGAATTATATTGAAATTATGCCAAGTAGCATTCCACATCAAAAATTCTGTTTTTATCATTTACCTACTCGAGGACGAGCAGGAATTAAGCTTGGGGATGCTGATACGTCTCCAACGTATTTATATTTTTTGATTGTTCCATGCTATTATATTATAAACCTTGGATGTTTTATATGCATTTATATGCTATTTTATATGATTTTTGGGACTAACCTATTAACCTAGAGCCCAGTGCCAGTTTCTATTTTTTTCCTTGTTTTAGAGTATCGCAGAAAGGAAAATCAAACGGAGTCCAATTGACCTGAAACTTCACAGAACTTATTTTTGGAATGGAAGCAACCTAGAAGACTTGGAGTGTATGTAAGGGAAGCAACGAGGAAGGCATGAGCCAGGGGGGCGCGCCCACTCCTTGGGCGCGCCCTCCACCCTCGTGGGCCCCTTGTGGCTCCCCTGACGTATTTCTTCCTCCTATATAAACCAATACACCCTAAAACCATCAGGGGGCACAATAGATCGGAAGTTCCACCACCAGAAGCCTCTATAGCCACCAAAAACCAATCTAGACCCGTTCCGGCACCCTGCCGGAGGGGGGAACCCTCACCGGTGGCCATCTTCATCATCCCGGCGCTCTCCATGACGAGGTGGGAGTAGTTCTCCCTCGGGGCTGAGGGTATGTACCAGTAGCTATGTTTTTGATCTCTCTCTCTCTCTCTCTCGTGTTCTTGAGGTGGTACGGTCTTGATGTATCATGAGCTTTGCTATTATATTTGGATCTTATGACGTTTCTCCCCCTCTACTCTCTTGTAATGGATTGATTTTTCCCTTTGAAGTTATCTTATCAGATTGAGTCTTTAAGGATTTGAGAACACTTGATGTATGTCTTGCGTGGGATACCCGTGGTGACAATGGGGTATTCTATTGATCCAGTTGATGTATGTTTTGGTGATCAACTTGCGGGTTCCGTGACCTTGGGAATATATGCATAGGGGTTGGCACACGTTTTTGTCTTGACTCTCCGGTAGAAACTTTGGGGCACTCTTTGAGGTTCTATGTGTTGGTTGAATAGATGAATCCGAGATTGTGTGATGCATATCATATAATCATACCCACGGATACTTGAGGTGACATTGGAGTATCTAGGTGACATTAGGGTTTTGGTTGATTTGTGTCTTAAGGTGTTATTCTAGTACGAACTATAGGGCTGTTTGTGACACTTATAGGAATAGCCCAACGGATTGATTGGAAAGAATAACTTTGAGGTGGTTTCGTACCCTACCATAATCTCTTCGTTTGTTCTCCGCTATTAGTGACTTTGGAGTGACTCTTTGTTGCATGTTGAGGGATAGTTATGTGATCCAATTATGTTATTATTGTTGAGGGAACTTGCACTAGTGAAATTACGAACCTTAGGCCTTATTTCCTAGCATTGCAATACCGTTTACGCTCACTTTTATCATTCGTTACCATGCTGTTTTTATATTTTCAGATTACAAAAACCTTTATCTACCATCCATATACCACTTGTATCACCATCTCTTCGCCGAACTAGTGCACCTATACAATTTACCATTGTATTGGGTGTGTTGGGGACACAAGAGACTCTTTGCTATTTGGTTGCAGGGTTGTTTGAGAGAGACCATCTTCATCCTACGCCTCCTACGGATTGATAAACCTTAGGTCATCCACTTGAGGGAAATTTTCTACTGTCCTACAAACCTCTGCACTTGGAGGCCCAACAACGTCTACAAGAAGAAGGTTGTGTAGTAGACATCAAGCTCTTTTCTGGCGCCGTTGCCGGGGAGGCTAGGTAAGCGGCACTAACACCCCGTCAACTAAGATCTTTTCTGGCACCGTTGCCGGGGAGGTTAGCTCTTGAAGGTATATCTTTAGATCTTGCAATCGAATCTTTTTGTTTCTTGTTTTATCACTAGTTTAGTCTATAAAAGAAAATTATAAAAATATGGAACTAAGGGTACCTCATATGCTTCATCTTTTTAGTATCTGTCATGAAAATAAGGATTCTGATAATTGTGCCCAAGTGCTAGAAGAAGAATGCATTAGAATGTTTGGCACTAAATATTTGAATGATGAGCATGATTGCAATGTTGTTAGTATGAATTCCTTGAATATCCATGATGCTAATGATATGCAAAGCCACAAGCTTGGGGAAGCTATGTTTGATGAAGATGATATTTTTTGTCCCCCAAGTTTTGATGAGTAAATTTATTATGATGAAAGCATGCCTCCTATTTATGACGATTATATTGATGAAAGTGGATTTGGAGAGGTCATGACTTTATTTTGTGATGAATCCACTATTTTGGAAGAGGTTCCAATTGATTATGAGAACAAAGTTGCTATCTATGATGATTATTGTGATGACCTCTATGATATAAAGAATAATGATATCCATGAAACTTGTCATCATGATTTTAGTTTTCAATTGGATTATGCCTCACATGATAGTTATTTTGTTGAGTTTCCTCCCACTATCCCGAATGAGAAGAATTTTGCTTATGTGGAGAGTAGTAAATTTTCTATGCTTGTAGATCATGAAAAGAATGCTTTAGATGCTGGTTATATTGTTGAATTCAATCATGATGCTACTGAAAATTATTATGAGGGAGGAATATATGCTTGTAGGAATTGCAATAATATCAAGTTTCCTCTCTATGTGCTTAAAGTTATGAAGTTATGCTTGTTTTACGTTCCTATGAAAGTTGATTCTTGTTCCCATAAGTTGTTTGCTCACAAAATCCCTATGCATAGGAAGTGGGTTAGACTTAAATGTGCTAGTCATATTCTTCATGATGCTCTCTTTATGTTTCAATTCTTATCTTTTATGTGAGCATCATTGAAATCATCCCAGCTAGGGGCGTTAAACGATAGCGCTTGTTGGGAGGCAACCCAATTTTATTTTTGTTATTTACCTTTTTCTCCTGTTTATCAATAAATAATTTATCTAGCCTCTTTTATGATAGAGTTTTTATGTTTTAATTAGTGTTTGTGCCAAGTAGAACCTTTGGGAAGACTTGGGGAAAGTTTTTGCGATCTTGCTGTAAAAAACAGAAACTTTAGCGCTCACGAGATTAGCTGCCATTTTTTTACTGGAGAATGATATTTAGTTAATTATTTTTGAATATGATTAATAGATAAATTCCTCAGGTCCACCAGTTTATTTGAGAATTTTATGAGTTCCAGAAGTGGTCTAAACCTAAGATTACTACAGACTGTTCTGTTTTTGACAGATTCTGTTTTCATTGTGTTGTTTGCTTATTTTGATGAATCTATGAGTAGTATCGGAGGGTATGAACCATAGAGAAGTTGGAATACAGTAGATATTACACCAATATTAATTTATAATGAGTTCATTACAGTAGCTTATGTTTCTTATACTAACGGAGCTTACGAGTTCTCTGTTGAGTTTTGTGTTGTGAAGTTTTCAAGTTTTGGTTAAAGATTCGATGGACTATGGAATAAGTTGTGTCAAGATCCTAATATTGGGGATGCCCAAGTAAACCCAAGGTAATATTCAAGGACAACCAAAAGCTTAAGCTTGGGGATGCCCCGGAAGGCATCCCCTCTTTCGTCTTCGTTCATCGGTAACTTTACTTGGAGCTATATTTTTATTCACCACATGATATGTGTTTTGCTTGGAGCGTCAATTTATTTTGTTAGGATTTGCTTGATGTTATTTAGAACAATGTTTTGCATCTTTTATTTCAATAAAAGTGGCATTGATAGCCTCTACTATGCCTATGTTACAAGTATACATGTTGGTGTTTGAAAACAGAAAGTTAACCGCTGTTGCAATAATTACCTAGAAAAGTCAGAATGTGATAAAATGTTGAAACCTTTTGCATATTAAGCTCTGATAAATTTACTACAGTGGGAATTTTCTTTCATAATTTTTGGAGCTATGAATCTTGCTGCACTCTTTACAGACTGTCCTGGTTAGACAGATTGCTGTTATGTTTGCAATGATTCTATTTGAGGATAGGACTATTAAATATGCAGAGGCATTTAGTATGCAATGTTGAATAATAATTTTAGTGATTTGCTACAGTAGAGTATGATAAGGTTTTTGCAATGGTTTATACTGACTTATCTCACGAGTCTTGTTGAGTTTTGTGTGGATGAAGCTTTTGAGATTTAGGGAGACCATGATATGAGAGGAATTAAGGAGACACAAAAGCTCAAGCTTGGGGATGCCCAAGGCATCCCAAGATAATATTTCAAGAAGTCTCAAGCGTCTAAGATTGGGGATGCCCCGGTTGGCATCCCACCTTTCTTCTTCAACAACTATCGGTTAGTTTCGGTTGATCCTAAGTTTTTACTTCTTTACATAATGTTTGCCATTCTTAGAATGTAATTTTACTTTGTTTTCCTTGCTGTTTGAATAAAATATCAAGATCTGAAATTATTAAATGGGAGTCTTCACATAGTTGCATAATTATTCAACTACTCATTGATCTTCACTTATATCTTTTGGAGTAGTTTGTCATTTGCTCTAGTGCTTCACTTATACCTTTTTAGAGCACGGCGGTGGTTTTATTTTGAAGAAATAGATGAACTCTCATGCTTCACTTATATTATTTTGAGAGTCCTAAAATAGCATGGCAATTTGCTTTAATTAATACCATGAGAAATTTGATGCTTGATAATTGTTTTGAGATATAAAGGTAGTAATATCATAGTTGTGCTAGTTGAGTAATTGTGGAATTGAAGAATACATGTGTTGGAGTTTGTGATTCCCGTAGCATGCACGTATGGTGAACCGTTATGTAACGAAGTTGGAGCATTAAGTATTTGTGGATTGTCTTCCTTTGTGTGGCGGTCGGGATCGCGCGATGGTTAACTCCTACCAACCATTCCCCTAGGAGCATGCGTAGTAGTACTTTGCTTCGAGGGCTAATAAATTTTTGCAATAAGTATATGAGTTCTTTATGACTAATGTGAGTCCATGGATTATACGCACACTTACCTTTCCACAATTTTCTAGCCTCTTCGGTACCGCTCATTGCCCTTTCTCACCTTGAGAGTCGGTGCAAACTTCGCCGGTGCATCCAAACCCCATGATATGATATGCTCTATCACACATAAACCTCCTTATATCTTCCTCAAAATAGCCACCATACCTACCTGTCATGGCATTTCCATAGCCATTCCGAGATACATTGCCATGCAACTTTCCACCGTTTCATTTACCATGACATACTCCATTATTGTCATATTGCTTTGCATGATCATGTAGTTGACATTGTATTTGTGGCAAAGCCATCATTCATAATTCTTTCATACATGTCGCTCTTGATTCATTGCATATCCCGGCACACCGCCGGAGGCATTCATACAGAGTCATATTTTGTTCTAAGTATTGAGTTGTAATTCATGAGTTGTAAGTAAATAAAAGTGTGATGATAATCATTATTAGAGCATTGTCCCAAGTGAGGAAAGGATGATGGAGACTATGATTCCCCCACAAGTCGGGATGAGACTCCGGACTAAATAAAAAAAGAGAGGCCATAAAGAAAAAAGAAGAGAAAAGGCCCAAAAATGAGAGAAAAAGAGAGAAGGGACAATGTTACTATCCTTTTACCACACTTGTGCTTCAAAGTAGCACCGTGGTCTTCATAATAGAGAGTCTCTCATATTGTCACTTTCATATACTAGGGGGAAATTTCATTATAGAACTTGGCTTGTATATTCCAATGATGGGCTTCCTCAAATGCCCAAGGTCTTCATGAGCAAGCAAGTTGGATGCACACCCACATAGTTTCTTTTTGAGCTTTCACACACTTATAGCTCTAGTGCATCCATTGCATGGCAATCCCTACTCCTCGCATTAACATCAATTGATGGGCATCTCCATAGCCCGTTGATTAGCCTCGTTGATGTGAGACTTTCTCCTTTTTTGTCTTCCCACACAACCCCTACCATTATACCTTATTCCACCATAGTGCTATATCCATGGCTTGCGCTCATGTATTGTGTAAGAGTTGAAAAGGCTGAAGCGCGTTAAAAGTATGAACCAAATGCTTGGCCAAAACCGGGGTCGTACATGATATGAATATTTTGTGTGGGGAAGATGGAGCATAGCCAGACTATATGATTTTGTAGGGATAACTTGCTTTGGCTATGTTATTTTGATAAGACATAATTGCTTAGTTAGTATGCTTGAAGTATTATTGTTTTTATGTCAACATTAAACTTTTATCTTGAATCATATCAAATCTGAACATTCATGCCTCAATAAGAAGAATTATATTGAAATTATGCCAAGTAGCATTCCACATCAAAAATTCTGTTTTTATCATTTACCTACTCGAGGACGAGTAGGAATTAAGCTTGGGGATGCTGATACGTCTCCAACGTATCTATAATTTTTGATTGTTCCATGCTATTATATTATAAACCTTGGATGTTTTATATGCATTTATATGCAACTTTATATGATTTTTTGGACTAACCTATTAACCTAGAGCCCAGTGCCAGTTTCTGTTTTTTCCCCTTGTTTTAGAGTATCGCAGAAAGGAAAATCAAACGGAGTCCAATTGACCTGAAACTTCACGGAACTTATTTTTGGAATGGAAGCAACCTAGAAGACTTGGAGTGTATGTAAGGGAAGCAACGAAGAAGGCACGAGCCAGGGGGGCGCGCCCACCCCTTGGGCGCGCCCTCCACCCTCATGGGCCCCTTGTGGCTCCCCTGACGTATTTCTTCCTCCTATATAAACCAATACACCCTAAAACCATCAGGGGGCACAATAGATCGGAAGTTCCACCGCCAAAAGCCTCTATAGCTACCGAAAACCAATCTAGACCTGTTCCGGCACCCTGCCAGAGGTGGGAACCCTCACCGGTGGCCATCTTCATCATCCCGACGCTCTCCATGACGAGGAGGGAGTAGTTCTCCCTCGGGGCTGAGGGTATGTACCAGTAGCTATGTTTTTGATCTCTCTCTCTCTCGTGTTCTTGAGGTGGTACAATCTTGATGTATCTCAAGCTTTGCTATTATATTTGGATCTTATGATGTTTCTCCCCCTCTACTCTCTTGTAATGGATTGATTTTTCCCTTTGAAGTTATCCTATCAGATTGAGTCTTTAAGGATTTGAGAACACTTGATGTATGTCTTGCGTGGGATACCCGTGGTGACAATGGGGTATTCTATTGATCCAGTTGATGTATGTTTTGGTGATCAACTTGCGGGTTCCGTGACCTTGGGAATCTATGCATAGGGGTTGGCACACGTTTTCGTCTTGACTCTCCGGTAGAAACTTTGGGGCACTCTTTGAGGTTCTATGTGTTGGTTGAATAGATGAATCTGAGATTGTGTGATGCATATCGTATAATCATACCCACGGATACTTGAGGTGACATTGGAGTATCTAGGTGACATTACGGTTTTGGTTGATTTGTGTCTTAAGGTGTTATTCTAGTACAAACTCTAGGGTTGTTTGTGACACTTATAGGAATAGCCCAACGGATTGATTGGAAAGAATAACTTTGAGGTGGTTTCATACCCTACCATAATCTCTTCATTTGCTCTCCGCTATTAGTAACTTTGGAGTGACTTTTTTGCATGTTGAGGGATAGTTATGTGATCCAATTATGTTATTATTGATGAGAGAACTTGCACTAGTGAAAGTATGAACCCTAGGCCTTATTTCCTAGCATTGCAATACCGTTTATGCTCACTTTTATCATTCATTACCTTGCTGTTTTTATATTTTCAGATTACAAAAACCTTTATCTACCATCCATATACCACTTGTATCACCATCTCTTCGCCGAACTAGTGCACCTATACAATTTACCATTGTATTGGGTTGGTTGGGGACACAAGAGACTCTTTGCTATTTGGTTGTAGGGTTGTTTGAGGGAGACCATCTTCATCCTACGCCTCCTACGGATTGATAAACCTTAGGTCATCCACTTGAGGGAAATTTGCTACTGTCCTACAAACCTCTGCACTTGGAGGCCCAACAACGTCTGCAAGAAGGTTGTGTAGTAGACATCAATGATGGAGATCATGGTGTCATGCCGGTGATGATGGTGTTCATCCCGCGCCTCGTAGATGGAGATCAAAGGCGCAATATAATATTGTCCATATCATGTCACTTTATGATTTGCATGTGATGTTTGTCATGTTTACATCTTATTTGCTTAGAACGACGGTAGCATAAATAAGATGATCCCTCACTAAAATTTCAAGAAAAGTGTTCCCCCTAACTGTGCACCGTTGCGAAGGTTCGTTGTTTCGAAGCACCACGTGATGATCAGATGTGATAGATTCTAACGTTCGCATACAACGGGTGTAAGCCAAAGTTACACATGCAAAACACTAAGGTTGACTTGACGAGACTAGCATGTACAGACATGGCCTCAAAACACGGGAGACTGAAAGGTCGAACATGAGTCATATAGTAGATATGATCAACATGGAGATGTTCACCATTGATGACTATTCCGTCTCACATGATGATCGGACGCGGCCTAGT